>NC_142930.1:60994992-61014992 GCF_046866305.1 Octopus bimaculoides
AGTCAATTAGATCCACCTCATTACACAACTGGTACTTAATTTATCAAGCCCGAAAAAGGATGAAAGACAAAAATGACCTCGACAGAATTTGAACTCAGAACATATAGACAGACGCAATAGAACTTGCAATGAAAATTAATACCCACAAGGGCAAAATCCTTGGAGTCCATCTTTATTGAAAAGAAGCCTATATAATCAAACCAATTTAGGTAGTACAATCAATAATGATGGCTGGCTGAGCAAGGCCAGCGAAAGAGAGAGAGAGAGAGAGAGAGAGAGAGAGAGAGAGAGAGAGAGAACTTTGGAGCAAGAAGCACATGTCAACCAATTGAAATGCAAAATACACTGTAGCAATAACATTATATACCCTACTTTATAGATCAGAAGCCACAAATAAAAAAACCTTCATTTATAAAATACCTTTGACAAATCATAAGCAATACATGAAAGGTTAAGGTCATGAACACTTTCATCCAAGCATAGAAGAAGGAGAGATGCAACAAAACCTTGCCTGTGTTGGTCATGTCTAACTAATGGCAGAAAATATACTCTATTCAAAACTAAATAATGTTACAAGAATTCAGAGTAGACTCCCTACTAAGACAGACAATATGTCTAAATGAGGAGATTGGATTTTCAAGCATGCTCCTGATCGACAGAAATAGTGAAAATAAATAAAATATTTACAGGCTTGGTTGTATGGTAAGAAGCTTCCTTTCCAACTACATGGTTCCAGGTTCAGTGCCACAGTGTGGCACCTTGGACAAGTGTATTCTACTATATCTTAGAGCTGACCAAAGCCTCGTGAGTGGATTTGGTTGATAGAAACTGAAAGAAGGGCGGCGAGCTGGCAGAAACATTAGCACACCAGGCGAAATGCTTAGCGGTATTTCGCCTGCCGCTACATTCTGAGTTCAAATTCCACCGAGGTCGATTTTTGCCTTTCATCCTTTCAGGGTCAATAAATTAAGTGCCAGTTATGCACTGGGGTCACTGTAATCGACTTAATCCCTTTGTCTGTCCTTGTTTGTCCCCTCTATGTTTAGCCCCTTGTGGGCAATAAAGAAATAAGAAACTGAAAGAAGCCCATCATATATATATATATATATATATATATATATATATATATATATATATACACTAACACACACACACACACACATATATATGCAGTATATGTGTGTGTGTATGTCTTTGTGTCTGTGTTTGTCTCTCCATCACCACTTGACAACCAGTGTGGTTGTTTTTATGTTCCTATAGCTTAGTGGTTCAGCAAAAGAGATTGATAGAATAAATACTAGGCTTAAAAAATAAAGCCTGGAGTTGATTTGTTCAACCTGCGTGGTCGCAGTCAAATGACTGAAACAAGTAACAGAATAAAAGTATACTGATAGTACAATGTCCAAAATTTCATATAGACAGTCATTACCAACTGTCAATTGATTGCTTATGCACATACACACCCACAGGATATATGACTTGTGATTACTGTGTTAGACTCACAGCTGTAAGACTATGTGTTTTGGCATTCTGTATTCTTGAGCACAACATTTTACTGGAAGCTGTTTCAGTCTAGCGAACTGAAAACAAGTACCAGTAACAGTTGAGGTTGTTCATCTTGTGGTCTCTTGTCCTCTTCATTAGAGAAAATCTTCCACTTTTTGTCACTTGACTCTTCAGAAATCAGGAAAGGCTCTGGCCTAATTAGCTCGCATGCTTGATAATGATGATGATGATGATAATAATACACACACACACATGCATATATGACAGGCTCCTGCATGATTTCTATCCACTAAATTCACGCATAAAGCATTAGTAACATTGATATTGCAATAGAAGACACTTGCCCAAGGTGATGCACAGCAGGAACAAACCTGGAACTATGTACTTGTGGAGCAAACTTCTAAAGCACATGACTATCCAATACATACGATATAAGTTTGTAAATAAATTTACATGCATATGCTTAATAAATATTCATTTGGCTTTACTATACAAATAGACCACAACTTTAAAATTTGGGACAGAATATTTACAGGTAAATTTGTAAACACATTAAGAGTATGAATGTTTAACAGATATACATTTTGCTTTTATGAGCAAATTTATGTACAATCTCACTGTGTCATTACTTCAGGTAATTAATCTACAACACTAATAAATAAAATAATATACAAATAAGCAAAGGCAATGCCTGTTGTCCATTGCATTTCTCTTAAATAACTGTAAGCTGCTCCCTCCCATCTTTCCCTCAATAGATAACCTGAATTTAGTGCTCTTGATGAGCTGGTAACGACAGGCAAAATCAGACACTGACTTACATGCATTAGGATCTAATAGAATTATGATTTCAACCATTGGAACGATTAATCAAACATAGCAACTAAAGATATTTCTTCCAATTTCAAAATTGTATTAGAAATATATATTAAAAATAAGTTTGTATATCTATAAATCTGTAAAAAAATTATTTGATTTATTCTGTCAATACCAACTAACCTTGGAGAAAAATTTGATAAAAATAATGAATTCTACTTCTCAAACATATCTCACAGAGAATATGAAATTTAGGATAAAGTCAAAATTCTATGTGAAAATGGACTAGTATGTTGAATTTTTATATTTCAAATTCCCATCACTTATGAATATTAAACAGAAAAGAGAAAGAAAAATAAATTTCATCTAATACCTGACATTGAAGCTGCTCTGGAGTATAAAACTTCAACAACTGGGTTGTACTAACATTTTATTTTTATCTCTGATTGCCAGTATAAATCAATATGGTATCATTTTGCTCAGTATTTCAAACCAGACTTTCTTATCTGTTGATCAAATAATATATTCTCTCTGTTCATTCTATTCTATTTTCTGGTTTGAATTAATATAGAAAAATGAAATCATGTCTCTTATTGTAGTTTAGTAAATTATCAGATATTTATTTTTATACCTTATATAAAGATCAAAGACAGTTGCAAGTGGAAGAAGGAATATGCAAAAGAAAATTATGGCTATCAACAGGAGTGGCAAAATAATCACTTTTTCTTTGAGCATGTTAATAAGATTACTTGTTTTATTTCCCAGACATGTATTTCACACTTCAAAGCTTTGAATTTGTAATGCTATTTCATTACAAGACATGCATATATTCATCAAAGCTTCTGATCTCTACAGTTTAAAACTTCAATATTTGAGATAAAAATAAGCATACAAATCAAATATATTCCAATTGATGACAAACTGTCAGTGGTAGTTTAATTTGCCAAGTCTCAAATCTTGGCAAATATGCTATTTTCTGTTCTGGAGGAGATTTGACAGATTTCAGCTTCAAAATACAATCTCAGTAATGTGACCAGAAAATGAAAAATTGCAGAGAGCAAATATTCTTTAGAAATTTCACAATGAATTAAAACCTGAGCCTTTTCCTGTTTCATGTATTCTTGTTTCCCTTATTGCTATTATGAAACAAATGTCTATGATCGACTAATGAATAGCAACGGAAGCTGTCAATTAGAATTATTAATGATTGCAAAATGTTGATAAATTCATATTGTTTTATGAGGACTATTTTATAAGAATTGAAAATTGTGAAAAAATATATCTTAATAGAATAATCCAGTAGATCAACAATAATCAGATAATCCTAAGGAGCATTCTTTGTCACTCTAAGATTCTATATTCTATATATTTCAATCACTTAATCCCTATGATAGACAAATGAGTTTTCATTACATTTATTTCAAGGATTTTATTTCTAATGTTGACTATGCTATATTATATTGTCTTTCATTTCCAGTAACTTCAAACATGCACCCTAATGTGAAAATCTCAAGCCAACAGAGATGCTTTTACGTCAATGATTCCCAATCTGAAGACCATGGAATCTTGTGGCACCACAAAGGTATGACTTGCAATCTAAGAATTGAGCTCAAATTTTTAAATAAGTTAACGTAAAATGCATCAATTTTAACAATAATCAGATAAACCTAAGGAGCATTCTTTGTCCCCCTAAGATTATTTCAGTATTATAATATCTTTCAGTATTATAATATCTTTCAAATGAATTGAGAAATGTGTTTGTTGTTTGTTTATTTGACAAAATTGGTTTATTCAGTTGGTAACTATTGAAATTAGCGTTTTTTACACACCAAATCCATAGGAGATGTTACCTTTGGACAAATACTGCAGTAACTGATCTCTTGACAGTCTGTGTATGTCAAGTATGATATATAAATGTCTATTTTAATCAAATACTGCTTCAGTTCCAAATACTGGATGTTTAACACACACACACACTATATATATATATATATATATATATATGTGTGTGTGTGTGTGTGTGTAGAGTGTTAGGTGTGATGTACAGAAGTAAATATTGAAAAAAAAAAAAGTCGTCAGAATTTTGGAATAACTTCTTTCATATATTAGTGCTTTCGTTCGTCTTTCGAACTTGTCAAATATAACTGTGAAAATACAGAGATCTAGCTTATTTCTCTTTTACCACATCCATCTCTCTATCTGTCTGACTATCAGTCTATCTATCTATCTCTCTATCTGCTTATCTATCTATCTATTTGCTTATACATCTTCCATTGTCTCCAAAGCCTCACCCCCAAAAAACAAAAAAACAAAACAATGTTCTGTTATAAACAAAACCCCCAAAAACACCTGTTTTTATATAAATAAGCTAGATCTCTGTATTTTCACAGTTATATTTGACAAGTTCGAAAGACGAATGAAAGCGCTAATATATGAAAGAAGTTATTCCAAAATTCTGACGACTTTTTTTTTTTTCAATATATATATATATATATATATATGTATATATATATATATAAAAGCATGTGTGTGTGTGTGTGTAATATGCATGTAATACAATTTTTCTGAATTTTCAGATTTTTTATATGCTAGGTTTTAAATTGATGTTAATTAAATTAATATTCAATTTATCACCCTTAGTATATATATATATATATATATATATATATATATATATATATATATATATATATATATATATATATAGTCGTTTCAAATAAACGAGTAAAATTAACAGACAACAAGAGGATGTGTACAGGGAATGTATTAGCTTGATACTTGGTGAAAAGATAGAGTTTGATGTTTTGAGCATAGCTCTTTGTCAGAAAGGAAAAAGAGAAAAGTCCAAAGAAGGAAGTGAAATCACCAGCGGCACATGTGTAGTTACATCGCTAAAGTAATTGGAAGTAGAAAGAGATAGCAAAAGTGGTTTTTTTGGAGACAGGAGAGTGCCATGACGATCAGTGTGTGTGTGTGTTTGGTAGTATCTGTGTGCATGTGTGTTTGTGTCAATAACCAGCCAGCTCAGTGGCTTGTGTATGAGTACATCAAAAGAGGATTCCATCAAAGTGCGAGTGGGTTGGTGTAGCTGTATGTGTATATATGTTTGCATGTGTGCACTGGACAGAGTTGGAATGTATGTGTGTGTGTGTGCATGTAGGAGTGGGTGGGTGTCTATATGTGTGTGTGTGTGTGTGTGTTAGTATGCGTGTGTATATATGTGCATATAAGTGTGTGTGAGGTTGTGCGAGTGTAAGTATATATGTGTGCATGTGTGTGTGTGAGAGAGAGAGAGAGTGAGAGAGAGGTCAGGATGCACATGTGTGTGTGCATTGGTGTAGCCATGCATGTGTATTTTTGTATGTGTGCATATGAGCATGTGTTTGTGTGTATATGAGTGTGGGAGATATATGTACGCATGAGTGTATATGTGTGTGTGTGTATGTATATATATATATATATATATATATGTATATATATATATATATATATATATATATATATATATACATATACATTAATCAAAGTGTATAGCATTATATATCCATTATGGTTGATGTTACCACCTGGTTTTTCACTAGGGGTTCAACAAAGTTTTATGTAATAATCCAATTATGTAACCCTGCACCATATTTCATTCCATAACAGCTACCTCTGAAGAGTGCAGAGTTACATAAACAAACTGTTACCTAACACTCCAATGAACCCCTAGTGCAAAACCGATTGGTAAGATCAGCCATAATGGATATACAATACTGTACACTTCAATTACACTTCTCTAGTGACAAATATACAAGTGCCTTTTTTTCCCTGGCATATGAACTCTTAGGTGGCTTACATACATACATATATATATATATATATATATATATATATATATATAAACTTTGCTTGGCACTAATATTTTGGTAATCTCCATGATCTGAGGATCTATATATATATATATATATATATATATATATATATATATTCTTTTACTTGTTTTAGTCATTTGACTGTGGCCATGCTAGAGCATCGCCTTTAGTCAAACAAATCAACCCTAGAATTTATTCTTTGTAAACCTAGTACTTAATATATCAGTTTCTTTTACTGAACCACTAAGTCACGGAGGATGTAAACACACTAACATCGGTTGTCAAGCGCACACAAATATATATACATATACAAACACACACAAATATATATACATATACATATATATACAATAGGCTTCTTTTAACTTCTTTCTACCAAATCCACTCACAAGGCTTTGGTCGGGCCAAGGCTTTAGTAGAAGACACTTGTCCAAAGTGCTATGCAGTGGAACTGAACCCAGAACCACGTGGTTGGGAAGCAAGCTTCTTACAACACAGCCATGCCTAATGAGAGATATGGAAGATGGAAGATACAAAAATTGTAGTCATCAATAAAGACTCTTGCATCTTCCATTTGTCTCATTAATCTAATACCCAACCAATACTGAGCCAGTAAACATGCTTTACCAGCAAACTACCAGATGTGTACCATACAATTTATTAACTAATATGTATGTGCATGTGAGTGAGTCACAACATATTGATCATTATCTTATCTGTTTCTGTTGGAAAGGGGTGGACATATGGGACAACTGAAATACATTCTTGTTGCAATGTTGATTCAGCTCATCCTCTGAGGATCAATGTATTCTGTGATGTAAACTCTTCAGTATCAGCTGGGCCTTCATTGGTCTGCAAGACTTGTTTTATACAGTAACATATATCAGTCGTTCGTATTACACATCCAGAACAAGTAGTCATCTCTCCTGGTTTGTAGTTGCTTTTTCTGTAGCAACCTATCCACTTCAGAGTTTTAAAAAAAATTAGATGAAGAAGATGGCCCTAATCAATTTTCATCACTGCTGCTAGGCAAGTATGAACCGTAGAGAATGATAAGTCATCATGTCAGAGCAATTTTATTTCCGTTGTTATTTCTCTCTATAGCTGCATACTGCATTATTTTGAAGATCAAAAGTTAAATATTTCTTTCCTTTATGGAATGTTTTCTGAAATTGGTTTGATATATTTCTATTTTCTTAAAGTGCGAAAGTTCAAATTGGAGCTCAATAATCTAAATTTTCAAATATTTGTAATATAATTGAAAAACTCAAGCTCAAAGCTTTGGGCTAGTTTTGTTTCTGTGATAGAATCCCAGAAATATCTTATGTATGCACATGCACACACACACACACACACATATGCAGACAAACAGTCACACATGGATACATAAACATACATTCATACACACAAATTCATACATACATACATACATACACACACACACACACACACACACACACACACACACACACACACACACACACACACATATGTATAATTGTTAAAGAGGACAAAAAACGTTAAGGCAAGGCAAACATCTAAAGTCATATACATTATTATTATAAGAAAAGATTCAAAGTCTTACAGCTGTATCTGGGATATCCCAGAGTATGGGATACTCCATCATCGGAGACAAATGGGGAAAATGAGAAGGGTATAGATTAATGAAATAATGACATAGAGGACGGGAGTAAAGGAATAAGGAGATGAAGAAAGAGAAGAAAAAGAAGCATAAAAGTTTACAGTTCAACTTACCGACCTTGTGGAAATAAGGACTTATGGACTTATTTCTACAAGATTGGAAAGTTAAACTGTGAACTTTTATGCTTCTAACTTCTTCTCTTTCTTCATCTCCTTATTCCTTTACTCCTGTCTTCTATGTCGTCATTTCATCAATCTATACCCTTCTCATTTTCCCTATTTGTCTCTGATGATGGTATATCCCATACTCTGGGATATCTCAGAAACAGCTGTAAGACTTTGAAGCTTTTCCAATAATAATAATGTATATGACTTGAGATGTTTGCCTTGACATTTGTTGTCCTCTTTAACAATTATATATCCACATTGGAAATCTGCAATGGCTCCATAACTACCGTCTTGGCTATAACCTTGGAGCCTTAGTAATCCATTACAGCACTCACCTAATGTACCTAGTTGATTAGATCACCTGTGAACTAAACCCCCCTATTATACACACACACACACACACACACACACACACACACATATACACAATTATCTCCTACCTTTTATAGCTGCATAAAAGATGCATGCAACCGTGACAAAAATACAAATGGAAATATAATTTCTAATATTAATGATAACAACACACACACACACCCACACACACCCATATATTCGTATGTGGTGTGTATCATATTAAAATAGCTAGAACGATAGATATAATACACACCCAGAAACATATAAATATATATATGTAAAGACCAACGTTTATAAAGTATGAAATAGGGGGAATAGAGACTACATATGCTTTGCAACTAGTTGAAGTTTATTACATAATTCTTATGTGACAAACTCTCTTCAGCATAGCTGGTCATCAACCTGAAATTACTACCATCAATACAGTGATATAAAATTTGAGGTGATAATTTTGGCCTGATGACCAGCTACGCTGAGGATAGTTCATTGCATAAGACTTGCGTAATGAATTTCAGCTAGTTCAGAAACATGTGTGGCCTATATTCGACCTATTCCAGTCCTTAAGATTATTGGACTTTTATTTGTATTCTTAGTAGTGTTAATTGCTAACTGTGAGTTGTATTGAAGCAATCGGCTTATCAAAATTCTTCACAACTTCGGTATGAGAAAAAATGTGCAACTTACAAGCTTAATAAATTTTCATTTTATTGTATATTGTCCACTTTTTGTTCTCTATGCTAGTCACCTATTGCTTGAAGCTTACTAACTTCTTACACTTGTGTCCCTAGATCATACTCATATGTATATATATATATATATATATATATATATATATATATATATATATATATATATATATGCATATGGATGAGAACAGCTGCATAAAAAGTGCCAATCACTAATTGTGGAGGGAAACTGCAGAGAAAATAGACCCAGGAAGAC
Source organism: Octopus bimaculoides (assembly GCF_046866305.1). Classification (NCBI taxonomy): domain Eukaryota; kingdom Metazoa; phylum Mollusca; class Cephalopoda; order Octopoda; family Octopodidae; genus Octopus; species Octopus bimaculoides. The sequence goes on from NC_142930.1 coordinate 61,004,271, forward strand.
ATGGAACAAGGTGGTGAAGCATAACCCTTGGCTGCTGAGTCACAAAGATGATGACAAGTGATCAAGACCTTTGGTGATTTTCTATGCTTGAGAAGACATGTCATGCCAAGTGAAATTATAGTCATGACCAGTACCAGTGAAACATAAAAGATACCCATGCTGATATCTTGTAAATGGCACTCATAACAGTGATACATGAAAGGTAATCATGATGGTTACACGTAAAAGCACCTGCTACACTCTTGGAGTGGTTAGTGTTTGGAAGGGCAACCAGCCATTGAAACCAAGCCAAACCTGGCTGGAGCCTGATACAGTGCTCCATCTTACCAGTTCCAATGAAATCATCTAACCCATGCCAGCATGGACAATAAACGCTAAATGATTATGATGTATGTATAAATATTAGTGCAAGTGGGGCTGTGTGTGGTCAAGTAGCTTGCATTCCAACCATTTCATTTTGGGTTCAGTAGCCAGTACCTTGGGGAAGTGTTTTCTACTATAGACCCAGGACGACCATGGCTTTGTGTGTGTGTGTGTGTGAGTATAAGTGTATAAACAAATATATATCAACTATATGTCTTTCATGGAATTGTCAACAAATTGTGAAACAATACCTTGAGAGTCTCTAAAATATTTATATTTATTTCAGTCCCTCTCATTCATACTCTCTTGTCTATAAAATATATATTGTTTAGCTAATGATGAAACATCTTAAGTAAAAGTAAGAAAATGAAGCTATTCAATGTGTTAACAGCTTAATTCTTGACTGCTTTATATAGCAACTGGATATTGTATGTTATTGAATGGGGAAGGAGATCTTGTACATCTTCTTTGAGGACTGGTCAACAAACAACAAAGCTGTCTGTCAAGTGTTCTCTCTTTTTTTTTCTGAACATCAAAACTAAGGGAGCATGTTCATTTTTTATAATTTCATATCATAGCCATAGCATTATATCAGTCATTTTGATTCGTGTGTGTGTGTGTGTGTGTGTGTGTGTGCGTGTGCACATGTGCGTGCGTGTTTGTGTGCGTGTGTTTGTGTGTGCATGGCTGCTTGCTATACATCCTCACCACATTACATGTGCTTAGCCAATCTTTTCCAAATCTGTCCCCTTCTACTCCACTTGGTTTCCCACTGTGAGGATGAGGTGAGCCAAGAGAAAAGGGTCAGTTACATAACTGGCTGAGGGGCCCTACTGGAAGAGTAGGAGTGAGGGAAGTCATATGGGTGGAAGTGGGTCCAGCATGGGCCTCTTCATTTTGCGAAGATCATGGCAGATGGACATGTGTGAATGTATGAGCAAGAGAAGGAATTTGTTGTTAGGTTCTAGTGATAGGTTAGGCAGGTAGGGCATTTTTCAGATGTAAGGCAGCTGGATAGCCAATGCAGCAGAGGAGGAGCAATGGCCCAGTGGTTAGGGCAGTGGACTCGCGGTCATAGGATCGTGGTTTTGATTCCCAGACCGGGCGTTGTGAGTGTTTATTGAGCGAAAACACCTAAAGCTCCACAAGACTCCGGCAGGGGATGGTGGCGAACCCTGCTGTACTCTTCCACCACAACTTTCTCTCACTCTTACTTCCTGTTTCTGTTGTACCTGTAATTCAAAGGGTCAGCCTTGTCACACTGTGTCACGCTAAATATCCCTGAGAACTATGTTAAGAGTACACGTGTCTGTGGAGTGCTCAGCCACTTGCACATTAATTTCACAAGTAGGCTGTTCCGTTGAGCGGATCAACTGGAGCCCTCGACGTTCTAAGCGACGGAGTGCCAACTGTCGATGCAGCAAAGGAAACTGAAACATAGGTGAATCACACTTCGTTCCTCATACAACACCCACCCTTAAAAAAAATACATGCCAAGTGTGAAAATGCCTCAAGTTGCTTCAGTCCAACAAACCACTTACTTTGACAATGATCCTTACATTCAAACATTACACTACAGAACATTGTTTCTTTACTCAACAAACCTAAATCTCTCACTCTCTAAAAGGACATACTAAGATATTTAGATATTTGTTATTTAGATATATGTTGTAGAGTATTGGATTCTCAAGAAAGGCAACTCTTTTGACCCAGCCAACTATCACCTCATTGCTCTCACCTCCAACATCTTCAAGTTAATAGTGACAGTCATGAACAATGGCATTTTTATCCCCTTCAATCCCTCTCTCTTTTCATTGAACCAGATCCACTGGATACTTACTTATTTCACTCAACATTGGGTTTTTCTTTTAGAGAAGTTTGGTGAAAATAATGTAGTTGCTCTAGACATCAGCAGAGCCAGACTGTACTTGGCATACAAAATCAAAACTATCAAAACTTCTTGCATATACTTTCTTTAGCACTGATAATGGACAGAGTCAACAACAATTGAGAAGGTTAAAAGAAGCAATGAAAACTTTGGAAAAAATAAGTACATAAATTAATTGAGTGGAAATTGAACTGGTGAGTGTGTTAGGTAATAAGGCATAATGACAAAACGACTCTCCTCAGACACAACAAAATATGTTTGCGCATATAGTCTTCATGCATCTTTCATTTTTTTGTATCAGTAGCTTCCTATCAGATTGCACCATAGCTGTATGTGTTAATGATGCTCTTTGTGTTTTACTTGCAATCAACTCTTGCATGTCCCAGGGTCTAATTATATCCTCCACAGCATGTTCATATGCATTGTGTATGTGTGGTACTTCATAATATAGCCCTCTGCTTTTAATTTTTGCAGATATTTCTGTTTTATTCCCTTGGGCCTTTAGTTGTTCTATTGAGTTAAAACAATGGTATATCTGAATATATACCTACCTATCGTACAAAAGTTGTTCCCCTGATGGTAGTGCAATCCTCCAGGACAATAATGCACAATTTCACATGGTTAATGTTATTCAAAATTGGTATGAAGAACACAAAAGTGAAGTAAACTATTTGTATTGGCTCCCACAATCTCTGGATTGCAATATAACTGAACATATATGATGTATTTTGGAGACAAAAAAAGTGAGAAGCCATTTCCCTCTGTAATCATTGTTGAAAGAGCTGAAGGTTGCTTTATTTGAAAAATGGTTCAAAATTCCTCTAACAGCCTTTCAGAACCTGTATGAGTCAATTTCTCAATATATTAAAGATTAATAGATATATATTACTGATGTCACAGGTGAACCATCTCCTCATGAAATAATAAAACTTCCATTTAACAACATGTTTCCAGTATTTTGTTCAACCTCTGTATTTACACGTGCATGCACACAGACATAAAATGTATAAATTTACACACACACACACACACACACACACACACACACACACACACGTGTGTTTATGTATGAATTCTGCTTTATTAGATTATATTTTGCTTAAATCTACTTAAATCTATTATAAACTTTTAGCTTCTCATATTATTAGTAAATATCTGTTTTACAGTCAGATTGTTTGAAACATGGTTGAAAAAAATTTGCAAAAGAAAATACTAAAATCGCCACATATTATTTGTAGGTATAAGAATACAGAAGATAAAAATCAAGGAAATTCTGTGGTTCTGTTCTTCATAATTGACAATGCTAAACTATAAAACATGAAGCTTGAGAAAAGAAAATATTTTTCTCGAGTAGCTCTTTGACTGAGTGCATATGAAATATGTTTCAGAATGTTTTTACAAGATAATAGAATTTTGGCTCTTGATTAAGAAGAAAATTCAGTGCCTGTGGTCTTTATAGAACTTCCTAGACTGGAAAATCAAGGAAAATAGATGATATTAGAGCAGTGTACAGTTTAAGTTTATTTTTTTTTTTTTTTTCTTCAAATTAGTAGTTGAAAAATCATGCACTTGAGATATATGAATGATGTTTAGTGCATTGTCTGCAAGGTGAGACATACTGATGCTGGTGATGATGACAAGGGGAAACACTGACAATAAGGAGTTTCTGTCAGTCTTTCTATGGCAATGCTACTGAGTTGCCAATTTTGGACAATTAAAGGCCATTGTAGTAGGAGCAGTGTGATATTCTCAGTAATTGGATGATGTTAGTGGGTTTAGCTTATTTTTTGTCAAGAAGACTGAATGTTGTCCAAGTGCTTGTGTGTTTATACGTGTGTTTGTGTATATGTGTGTACAAGTACATTGTAAGCAGTATCTCAGTGTAGGATATTTTTTTAGCTTTATATAAGGTTATCAACTGCTTAGGCTAGAAGTAATTTTACATGGATCCCACAATGTAATTTGGTAGTGTGGAATATATAGGATAAGATTGCTATGAAAGGTTCTCAAATATGGTTATATCTAAGAACACATAATCAGCACAGGCAGTTTTATGATTTGACTTGTGAATTCTTTATAAAGCGAACTGTGCATCGAAGTTTTGTATATTTGAAATGTCTTGAGCATGTTTTTTGCACTTTTGAATAAAGCTAAATCTTTTTACCTCTGTTGCAGAGTTAGCAGGCATTCTAAATAAAAGTATAGAAATAAATATTGAGAGGTGCAGGTATATTTGTCTGGTTAAGAAGTTCATTTCCTAAACATATGGTTTTGGGTTCAGTCCTACTATGTGGCAGCTTGGGCAAATGTCTTCTGCTATGGCCTTGGACTAACCAAAGCCTTGTGGGTGGAATCAGGTAGGCAAACTTTGAAAGGAGCCAGCCATGTGTGTGTGTGTGTGTGTGTGTGTGTGTGTGTGTGTGTGTGTGTGTGTGTGTGTGTGTGTGTGCGTGTGTGTGTAGGTGTGTGTATGTCTGTGTATGTCTGTGTATGTGTGCGTGTGTGTGTGTGCACATGCGCATGTGTGCATGTATGTATGTGTGTGTGTATGTATGTATGTATGTATGTATGTATGTATGTATGTATGTATGTATGTATGTATGTATGTATGTATGTATGTATTATGTGTATATATTAGGTGACCAAATTAGTAGTGGTGGAGGTTCTGAAAGCATAGCTACTAGAATAAGAATAGGCTGGGCAAAGTTCAGAGAGCTACTACGTCTGTTAGTAATGAAGAGCCTTTCCCTTAGGCAGATTGTATGATGCATGTGCATGAACTGCTATGCTACGGGCTGTGAATACTGAGGATATATGAAAGTTTGAAAGAAATGAAGCCAGTATGCTCTACTGGATGGATAATGTCAGTGTGCATATTTGACAGATTGTAAGTGATTTGAGAGAAAAACTGAGTGTATGAGGCATCAGATGTAGCAAGCAAGAGAGAAGACTGTACTGGTATGGCCATGTAATGCATATAAATGAAGACAGTTGCATCAAGAAGTGCTTATCTCTAATTTTTGAGGGAACATGTGGAAGAGGTAGATCCATGAAGACATGAGATGAAGTGGTGAGAAAAGATCTTCAAACATTGGGCCTCACAGAGGGGATGTCAGAGGACTGAGACACCTGGCAGTTTGCGCCTCCACAAAAGAGCAGGTAGCTGATATATAAAAGGAAAAAAATTCAAAGAGAGAACTGGGGTACGATTACCCTATATGGATGAAGCAATGTAGGATAAAAAAAGAAATCAATTGACACATGAGCTATAAAAAAGCTTTTATTTCAGGTGGTGTAGATTTCAATGCAGTCAGGACTGTGTAGTATACAGGGTGGCTCAAAAGTAGGTTTACAGTAATCATGTAGGCACTTTAGTGGATGTGCAATGGCCCAGTGGTTAGGGCAGCGGACTTGTGGTCATAGGATTGTGGTTTCGATTCCCAGACCGAGCGTTGTGAGTGTTTATTGAGCGAAAACACCTAAAACTCCATGAGGCTCCGGCAAGGAATGCTGGTGAACCCTGCTGTACTCTTTCACAACTTTCTCTCACTCTTACTTCCTGTTTCTGTTGTGCCTGTAATTCAAAGGGTCAGCCTTGCCACACTGTGTCACGCTGAATATCCCTGAGAACTACGTTAAGGGTACACGTGTCTGTGGAGTGCTCAGCCACTTGCACGTTAATTTCACGAGCAGGCTGTTCCGTTGATCGGATCAACTGGAATCCTCGACGTCGTAAGTGACGGAGTGCCAACAACAATGTAGGCACTTTAAATTTCTTTTAAAACATTTTATTACATTTAAATTTCTATCTTACAATTAACCAAATTAGCATAGAATAATGATTTCATATTTTTTTTTTATAATTAAGATCTAAATTGTTAATATATGAATGCAAAAGAGATGGTTGAATAACTGTAAACCTACTTTTGGGCCACTCTGTATTTCTGATTAAATGTTTACAGCATGAATGTAATAGATTTTTTTTGTTCAGAACGGCCATTTTGATTAACTTATATCATTAATGCCATTTGAAAATGTGTTAATGTTGCAACATCTCTATATTATCCCTAACAATTCCAATGTACTGTTTTTGAGACATTAACCCTTTAGCATTCAAATTACTCTGTCAAATATAATGCTTATTTATTCATTGTTTTGAATTAATTATGCATCATCTTGTAGTTTCAAGTTTTCGATGATGTAATTGCTTATTCTTAAAATAACATCGTAAGATAGGTGTGAAAAGCCAGATCTGGCCACATTGAACGTAAAATAGATACAGTATTTCGGCTGGATATGGCCTGTTTAAATGCTAAAGGGTTAAAGAAAGAACTGTTGCAAGTCTTGCACAGAAATTGAGGTGTTTTAAAGTATCATGATTGATGGGCTTCTTTTTTTTATAATAAATAAACTGTTTTGACATACGTTGAGAAAATTCTGAAATGAACTTTAGACTTTATAGAAACCACACCATTTTGATAACAAGTTAAATGGTTTTGCAAGTAACAAAAAAAAAAAAGAAAAAGAAAAAGCAAAAAAAGAAAAAAAAACAACTATTTCCCTCTCAAACAAATAACACAACTATCAAGTACTCATTAGAGGAGTGAAATAGAATATAATAGCAATATGTCACTGTATTGTTTTTTTTACACATTTTACCAGACTTTCTTATTTATTTAAATGCTATAACAACATGTTTGACAAATATTAAGATGCTTAATAAACCCATTGTTACTCTCTCTTTCTTTCTAAATGAGGATATGAATGCATATAACATGTATCTCATATGTTTGCTGTATCAGTCAAAATATTTCCTGTGTTTTAACCTCTCTTCCTCTCTCTTTCCCCACTTCTGCTTTTTATTTCCATGTAATTTTCATTTTGACATTTTTTTTTTTTTTTTTGCTTTGCTCAGCTGAGAGTCAGTTATATCAGACAGAACTTTCAGATTTCACTGGGAAAAAAGAACAGAATAAGAACTGAAACTGAAGAGAAAAACAAAAACAGGAATTACATGCTAGGCATCCAAAATATTCTAGTTCCAAACTGCCTGACAGAGATCGTCTGTTGAAACTTTTTCTACTTTCTGAGAGTCTGTGACACAGTTAGTTAAATGATACTAAGAAGAATTACCAAATCAACAATCTGTATTATCCTCAAGTAGACCATTTCACTTAAATGCTTACAAAAGAGTGAGCATCAGTTAAATTCCTCTAATTTCTAGAAGATAATCTTCTACTTATGTGGTCGTGACCTAACACCATTTAAAACATAGATTACTGTTGTATCTTTCAAATAATCAAAGTAATCATGTATTACTCTCACCTCTCTCTTTAGCTGTCTGTCTATCTATCTATCTATCTATTTATTTATCTATCTATCTATCTAACTATCTATCTGTCTGTCTTTGGATAAGAAAAACCTCTACTATTTTGCTATTGCTGTGGAAATCCTTTCTTTCTGGTATTTGAAGTGGGAATAGATGCTTTAGCAGGGCATAGGTTATTGGAATTTACATATATTTATATACAAGTGATAGTGTTAGAGCACTATATTCAAGCTAATCACAAGAAGCAGCTTGTTAAAGGAAGGACTAGACATGAGTAAGAGAAAATGAGGTGAAAGGGGTCAGAACAATATAGTTTAGGATGAAAAGGAAAAGAGAGTAGAAGAAAGAAAAATGAAAGAAAGCAATTTCAAGAGGATGCATCCAGGCAGATTTAGCATCAAACTGAACAGTGATGTGGAAACAAAAGTCCCATGGGGTTGGTCAAGTAAGATAGAATTGTTTTCAACATTATGATTTCAAAGGGGCAATAACAATGAGCAAAGAAAAACTAAGAGATGTGGCTTAGGCATTGATTGTATCAGTGCTAGAGAAGAAGGGAGAACTTCCAGCAGAGTTTGATATTTTATAATCCTTTTACAGATACCTGTTTTTAGCTACAAATAAAAAGAGAGTGAAGAAAGATGGAGAATGAAAGAAGAGAAGAAAAAAAGGAAAGGAAACAAGTTTTCTCTCTCTAAAATTGTCTTTCAATGAAATTTTCTTTCCCCTTCTATAACAAACCCTACTGAAGTAATGAAAGAACTTCAGTACAATTTGCTAGAAATAGTGACCAAATCTTTCTGATATCACACCCTATCATCTTTAAAAAAAGACTTATTGGATTATGTAATCCCAAGTACTATTCTTGAAAATAAAATAAAAAGAAAAACAAAGATAAAAACACACCGGATTATCATGGCTGGAATACATTTTATCATAGATCTCGTTAACCAAGAGTGGTTTCGGCCTAAACAAATATTATGGATACTGATCCTCTTTCATGAACTTAAAAACAAAAGCTTACAAATTGAGGACAAATCTATTGAATTCAGATATAGTAACCTTAGGTCGAGATTTGGTAAAAATTTAGTAAATATTAGGAACTAATAATTACATAAAAAAAGATATAACTGAAGGAAATATTAAAACAGTGGCCTTCAAACAGTGTGTCTAAAGGGGTGTCTAAATACACCATGAAATTTTAAGAATATGATTTTAAGGTTTTAGAAAATTCATAGTAATGCCTGAGTGCTTTGAAAATGTGTTCATAACTTTGCTGTATACATGTATGGTAAATAAGACAAGATATCTCTTTATCCTTTATCTTTTACCTGTTTTAATCATTCGACTGTGGCTATGCTGGGGTACTGCCTTGAAGAGGTTTTAGTTGAATGAATTAACCCCAGTACATATTATTTTTTGTAAAGCTTGATACTTATTCTATCAGTTTCTTTTGCTGAACCACTATGTTACAGAGATATAAATGCAGCAACACCAGTTGTGAAACAGTAGTGGGGGAAAACAGACACAAAGACACGTCTCTCGTGTGTTTACATATTTTTCGCTCATTGATGATGTTCTGTACTTCATGCACATTTTCTTTTTTATTTAATAATTGAACACCACACAACCCTTGTCAACAGTAAGTTTTTACAGTTATCTCTCTCTCTCTCTCTCTCTCTATATATATATATATATATATATATATATGTGTGTGTGATCTACTTCTAGCACATTAAATGTCCACTTTAGTGGTCATCGTTATATATAAACATATACTTTAATTCCCTAAGATCTCAGATATTTTTTCTGAATCTCTCTGATTCTTTAAATGTGCTAGCTCCCTGGTAATAAATCGATATTAATTAATATCTGATTTTTTACCCTATGTTTTAATTATATATATATATATATATAAAATATATAGTTTTAGGGAAAATAATCAATTTTCAAGAACTCATCGATGAAAATCCACTATCACATATAGAAAAATTAATGATTAAAATATATATATATATATATATATATATTGGGTCGTCCAGAAAGTTTGTGCTGATTTATAGTAGCTTACCTTTCAACTTATTTGCCATGAAACCACCTCAATTCTGGGAAGAGGGTATTTTCAAGTTAAAGGAAAGATGGAAACACATTGTGCAATAAAATGGTTCATATTTGGTTGATTAAAAATATAATGGCAAGTATTTATTGACCTTTTTCTTTCCTTTAAAAATTGGCACAAACTTTCCAGACAACCCAATATATATAGGGATGTACTTGCATAGCAAGTGACCTGATCTGAGATCATGTGCTGGAACGAAAACAATTGCAGCATGGAAGGTGTTTATAAGCCATTTAAGAAACACACAAAAACCGTTAGATTCACTTCAACATTTAAATTTAATTTGTATCAAAATATTAAATTTAAATGTTGAAGTGAATCTAACGGTTTTTGTGTGTTTCTTAAATGGCTTATAAACACCTTCTACGCTCCAGTATATATATATATATATATATATATATAGTATTAGGGAAAAGAATCAAGGTTTATGAACTCATCAATGAAAATCCACTGTCACATATAGAAAAATTAATAAGTAAAAGCACAATAAATAAGTACAATATAATACAAAGTAAATATCATAAGATCAAGATAATTTTCCCTAATACTATATATTTATATATATTTTATACTGTGAAACTTAATTTAATTTTAATTTTTAATAAATTGATTTTAATTGAGTTTTTACATGTAATTTTGGATTTTATCCCTAATATTGTTATTATTATTATTATTATTATTATTATTATTATATATATATATATATATATATATATATACACACACATATATATATATATATATATATATATATATATATATAAATAGATAGATATACAACAGGCTTCTTTCAGTTTCTGTCTATCAAATTCACTCATGAGGCTTTGATCAACCCAAAGCTACAGTAGAAGACGCTTGCACAAGGTACTACAGAGTGGGACTGAATCTGGAATCATGTGGTTGGGAAGCAAACTTCTTACCACATAGCCACAACTGCGTCTAGATATTTAATGATCACTTTGTACTGTTTTTCTACATACTATTCTTTTTTCTAAATTTTTAACATTTGAAAAATTTTCCATT
>NC_142930.1:61019992-61032492 GCF_046866305.1 Octopus bimaculoides
TTTTATATGAATATTATTGCAGAATCATTTTCTGTAAAGTTTTGTTTAATTTTACCTTAATGGCAGGCAGTATATCACATACGGATGATATCATTCCCCTTCCAGATGTAACTCAGAACTTAAAATCTCAGAAAGGCATCATGTCAGACTTGAAACTATTTTCTTGCTTCACTCTCTCAAACTCTGCCACATTAATAACTTAGCTCATTTGATAATATAACAACCCTCACAGTAAACAAATATGGAACTGTAAATAAAGAAACAGGATTCTTAGCCTGCAGTAAAATGGTTGGTTTGTTCTGAAAGTAACTGAAAGTTTGTAGAGCACTGCTGTCATCCAGTAAGCAATAAACTGAATGCAGCTGTGAAAATTACACTCTTCACACTATTGTGCACTGTTAATGAGACATTTCGCTTTCTTTTCTTTCAGCGAAATTATTTTAGTATTAAATTACTGCAAATATTTAAGAGAAAGTCTGTCATGTAGACATGCAAAGATAGACAGATAGGGAGAGATTATTTCAATGTATTTCAACAATTTTTATTATAACTACATTGAGGCAACTTAATGTAAACACCTAGAATGAATAAAACTAAACATTATCCTCTTTAACATAAATATTTATCTCAGGTGTAAAATAATTTCCTCTACACATAAAATAATGAAGTGTTCAAAAATTTCTCAGACTGTCTCTTATATATCAATATATATATATATATATATATATATATATATATATTTGTCTACTTATGTATGTAACAAACTGTAATCAAGTGATGGTAATGATAAGTGCAGTTTGTTTGTTTTGCAGATAGTTATAATTTTTACATGTGAGAAAATATGAACCTACACCTGTCACCTCTTACTGTTTATCAGCCTCTAGCAAGCTCAGTGCCCACCACAAAATCATTCTGTCTATGCTGCATTAAGTTCTTCTTGGTAAGTGGAGCAAAACCCAAGTAGAATGAAGGGCAAAAAGCCTTTGCTCCAGGACACAGATTGAAAGGGGTGTCAAATTTCCTCTGGTACATTATACATATTAAGATGTGGGGCACCAAAAGTGTATTTACAGGCAGGCAAATATAGTGAGAACCCTCACTATGCAACTGGACATGACAATTGAAACACTTTCATTTTTATTATCTTGATTAAAAGTATAAAACATAACAACAAAAGCTATGTATTGCAGTATTATTGGCATTTTGTTGATTAGGAAAACTTCAGCTATTATCTTTCTTGAAACCCACTTGCAAGTTTTATTATAAGTGTCTCAATACTCAGTTAGCACAGAAGTAAACTGAAATAAACTGTTGGGTGAACTACAAATAACATAAGAATTTACAAATTCCTATGCTATTGCAATGCATTAGTATTACATTAAGATCATCGTCAGTTTTAGCTCCACTACCTAAACTCAATTATGTCTTAAATCTATTATTTCATTGAAAAATATAATGTAACACAATACAATCATTTCTTGTCAGTTAAACTAAAAAATATTTTATCTTTATTGCATAATCAATTCAGAGATGCATAGAAATAAAGCTTTTGTTGATGGATAATTCTTCTTAAATCATAAATGTATTGCAAAACATTATAAGACCATAATTGTTTCCTAAAAGCTCAAACAATTCTTCAGCCTTTGCAAAAAGGAATTTGGACACTTACAGTTGCAACAGAATGGAAAGGCAAAAGCCAATACAGCTTGGCACCAATCCCATTACAACTCATTTCTACAGCTGAGTGAACTGGAGCAACATGAAATAAAGTGTCTTGCTCAAGAACACAAAACACAACCTGATCTGGGAATAAAGCTCACTACTTCGTGGTTGTGAGGCCACTACTCTAACTACTGAGTCATGCATTCACACACACACACACCACACACACATATATATACATGTCTAATCAAGATACCACAAAGAAGGATGGAAAATTATACATCTTCAAATTTTATTTATTGAGGTATTATTCTCATCAAAGTCCAATCCATTCTTCTTTATGATATCATGATTATATACCCTGTATGCTATGTGAGATTCAATGAAGCAAACTCAAGATTTATCTATCAAGTGAAGTACAGTTTAATTATTTATCTTAAACAATTCTAAATGTTCTCTATCATTCAATGTGCTTAGCCAGATCTGGATAATATCAGAATGCTAATAAGGTACCGGCCTGGATTTCAAATCCCTATTCCTTTATGTTATATATAAGTGTGACTATATATATATATATATATATATATATATATATATATATGAAGTTAAAAATATGTCCAGTCATAGAGTGACCAATGGTTTCACATACACAAAGCACTTAGCTTTATAGACAACTCATCAGACTCCAATGTCCAATGGCCACAGGCATATAACCTCTCTTCAGACTGAAGGTAGAAAACCAATTTGGAATCTAAAAAATAATATCCACTGTCTGAGCCTAAAACTGGACAGGTTATCACCCTTAGACTGGTCCGGTCAGAAAATATGTGCCCTTAGGTTTGTTCCAGTCCACAAATAATTTTTACAGACCTAATCGACGAATGGGGAATCCCATGCCTGCAAAAGGTAGTGTTTGGAACGGGGACAGGGGCTATAGATCTCATGTCTTGTGTTTAAGAGAGACTTCAGGTCCAGCAAGTCTTTAACAATCCCTGCCCACTCTACTGTGCAAAGTTTGCATCGTTTTCACTTGTTTATATAGAATCCTGGCTGCTCTATGATCCTCCATTTAATTTCATATGGAATTCCTTCATCCTTAATGTGCCACACATGGTTGGCCTGAGAGGTGATGTAATGTTTTTCTAGAACCTTAAAGGAGGACCTGTTTATATATATATATATATATATATATATATATATATATATATATATATATATATAACAAATAATAAATGAGTATATGCGTATATACGTACATGTATGTGCATACCTACATCTACCTGTATATATAGATGCATATCTGGGTTCAGGACGTTGCAAACAAAACGTAGACAAAAAAATAATAATAACCAGAGTACAGAAAACACACAGGCCACATAGAGAACATTTTCCTTCATCAGCTGCCACCATTCTAACACAGGCATTTCGAAGAGTTAGGGCAATATATATATGTGTGTGTGTGTGTGTATGTATGTATGTATGTATAAATATATATATATGTATACATATATATATATGTGTGTATATATATATATATATATATATATATATATATATGTGTGTGTATATATATATATATATATATATATATATATATATATATATATATATATATGGGAGAATATACAAATAATAACAACAGACGAGGACAGGTGGTGTAAATAACAAAAGTATATATTAGTATGACGCTCGGGAATACGGAAAGTCTTTGACGTTTCGAGCTACGCTCTTCAACAGAAAGAATACGGAGACAAGGAGAAAAACACGGAGAAAAAAAATTGAATAGTGTTCAGTCAGAGAAGACAGATTAGGAACATCCAGAGTACGAAGAGACGGTAGGTGAAGGAAAGTAAGGTAAAAAAGGATGATAAAGGAGGTTTACAAAAGTGGAAAAGTTCAAAATATATATATATATATATATATATATATATATACATATATATATATACATATATATATATATATATATATATATATATATATATATACATATATATATATATATATATATATATATATATATATATATATAAATTCAAAAAAGGATAAAACTCTTTTACAAGAATTTTATCAAGAAGCCAGTGTGTAAAAAAATTCAGAAGGGAAATTTCTTTTCCCAAGAATATAATTATTCATTTATATTTATATAAAGGGCATTATTACAGAAAAATAATAACGCCACACAGTGGACTTCTCAAAATAACCACATTTAGTACCTAATGCGAGGAAAAAACAACCAACAGAAGATGACCAACTTTCTTTTAAATTAAATGAACTTAATTGTGTATCGACCGATTTCGCGATTACTAGAATGAATCTAGATTTCGTTCATCAGCACAATATTGTCCTAAAAATATATATAAATAAACAGAATTCTCACCTCATCAAAACCGAACAACTACGTATCCGACAGAGTAAAGGGAATGAAGTTTATCTGTATATATCTTCATCAAAGAAGCAGGAAATACTTCCGGGTTGTTTTTGGGTACCCATGTGGAGACAGGAATAAAAAATTCAACATTGAATGTATTCCGTGTATATATTTGATAAATAAATTCAAAAAAGGATAAAACTATCACGAAATCGGTCAATACACAATTAAGTTCATTTAATCTAAAAGAAAGTTGGTCATCTTCTGTTGGTTGTTTTTTCCTCGCATTAGGTACTAAATGTGGTTATTTTGAGAAGTCCACTGTGTGGTGTTATTATTTTTCTGTAATAATGCCCTTTATATATATATATATATATATATATTTGTAGGTGCAATAAAGACTGTAAACAAACAGGAAACAACTTCTATCTCATTCCAGGGTGAAAAACTAGAGGTAGTCGATAGCTTTCGCTATCTGGGCGACCAAGTTAGTAGTGGGGGTGGGTGCGCTGAAAGTGTAGCTGCTAGAATAAGAATAGCCTGGGCAAAGTTTAGAGAGCTCTTACCCCTGCTGGCGACAAAGGGACTCTCACTCAGAGTAAAAGGCAGACTGTATGACGCATGCGTACGAACAGCCATGCTACATGGCAGTGAAACATGGGCTGTAACTGCTGAGGACATACGTAAGCTTGCAAGGAATGAAGCTAGTATGCTCCGTTGGATGTGTAATGTCAATGTGAATACCCGTCAGAGTGTAAGTATCTTGAGAGAAAAGCTGAACATTAGAAGCATCAGTTGTGGTGTGCAAGAGAGACGATTGCGCTGGTATGGACATGTGGTGAGAATGGATGAGGATAGCTGCGTGAAAAAGTGCCACACCCTAACAGTTGAGGGAACCCGTGGAAGAGGTAGGCCCAGGAAGACCTGGGCTGAGGTGGTGAGGCAAGACCTTCATACATTGGGCCTCACCGAGACAATGACTACTGACCGAAACCTTTGGAAATGTGCTGTGCGTGAGAAGACCCGGCAAGCCAAGTAAGATCGTTGCCAGTGCCCCTGGACTGGTTCTTGTGCGGGTGGCACACGAGATGCACCATTTTGAGCGTGGCCGTTGCCAGTACCGCCTGACTGGCTCCCGTAGGATTTTCGAGCGAGATCGTTGCCAGTGCCCCCGGACTGGCTTGTGCGGGTGGCACATAAAAGACACCATTTTGAGCGTGGCCGTTGCCAGTACCGCCTGACTGGCTCCCGTAGGATTTTCGAGCGAGATCGTTGCCAGTGCCCCTGGACTGGCTTGTGCGGGTGGCACATAAAAGACACCATTTCGAGCGTGGCCGTTTTCATGCGGGTGACACGTAAAAGCACCCACTACACTCTCTGAGTGGTTGGCGTTAGGAAGGGCATCCAGCTGTAGAAACTCTGCCAGATTAGACTGGAGCCTGGTGTTGCCATCCGGTTTCACCAGTCCTCAGTCAAATCGTCCAACCCATGCTAGCATGGAAAGCGGACGTTAAACGATGATGATGATGATGATGATGATATATATATATATATATATATATATATATATATATATGTATGTATGTATTATATGTATGTATTATATATATGTGTGCATGTGTGTATGTATATATATGATGGCCTTTTCTACCATTTCTTTGTACAAATTTCAGCTCACAAGGCATTACATAAAATTTAAAATTCATTCCACTATGACATACCCTTGAAATATTGAAAAATTCCTCACTTTTTGCTATCTATACTATGTAAAAATTTTTGCATATCATTGGAAATATTCCAATTTAACTGAAATATTCAATATACTGAAAAGTTAAAACCAATTACACACTTTCTGTCATAAGGAATTACTCAAATCATTCATATACAATTAAGTAGTTTACTAAAGGCAATCCTCAATTCCCTTGTTAATCTGAGGAGGATGCGCAGTGCCCACATCCCATTCCAGATTATCCAGCTATGGAAAAGAGGTTGGCAGTAATGTTCACTTTAAGTTGTTGAAGATTAGTCACTGAGGGGAGAAATGAAGGAAAAAAAGTTCTAGGATAAGGTAGTTCTTGGAAAGATAGAAGAAAAGATTAGACAAGCATGGCTATGTGGTTAAAGAAGTTCACTTCACAACCACTTGGTCTCAGGTTAAGTCCCACTGTGTGATACCTTAGGCAAGTATTTTTTCTATTATAGTCGTTGGCCTACCAGTTCTTTATAAGTGAATTTAGCAGATGGAAACTGTGAGAAGCAGGTCGTGTGTGTGTGTGTGTGTGTAAGTGAGTATTTGAGCATTTTTGTGTTTGTCTTTGCCTCCTCACCACTTAACAACCAGAGTTTGTTTGTTTACGTCTCCTTCACCCAGCACTTCAGTAAAGGAGATCTATAGGATAAGTACCAGATTCCAAAAAATAAGCACTAAAATTGATTCATTTAGCTAAACCCTTCAACTTGTTGTTCCAGCATGGCCACAGTCCAATGACAAACAATTAAAAATGAAAAGTATTTAGAATGAATCAAGACATTTGATACCAGGAAGTGAATCCTGTGGACTTGAATAAAATGCAGTTTAGTTTATGGCTGTGAAGAAGCATTGCTTAGTGGTTAAGGTACTTGGTTTATGATCATAAGATTGTGAGTTCAATTCCCAGCGATGCATTGTACCCTTGAGCAAGTCACTTTATTTCATGTTGCTCTAGTTCACTCAGATGGTAAAAATGAGTTGTACCTGTATTTAAAAGGGCTTGCTTTGTCACACTCTGTGTCTTGCTGAATCTCCCTGAGAACTACATTAAGGGTACATGTATTTGTAGAGTGCTCAGTCATTTGCACATTAATTTCACAAGCAGGCTGTTACATTGATCAGATCAACTGGAACCCTTGTCATCATAACCGATGGAGTGCCGTATATATATGTAGTTTATGGTATTAGAAATAAGAGACACAGCTCAACGTTTGTAGAAAGTCAAGAGCATGAAGGCTTCTGATCAACCACAATACCACAACTAAAGTTCCTTTTATCCAAGTTTACTTTATACAAGTCACAAATCAGATAGTTGTTATCTATCACATAGTTATTATCTCGCAACAGGAAAAGAGAAGTCTATAAAGAAAATAGGAGATTAGAGGACAAAGAAAGAGAATGTGTGTATATGAGTACACACGTGTGTGGTGTGTATACTATTATATTTATTTAAGCTAAGAGAGAGTTACTACAAATGTTCAACATAGAAAAGATAGCTCACGTCTCACTGATAGTTATCTTACTAATTTGCATTACAATTCTTCAATAGGTGTCATTAAGTGTTTTCCATGATATCTCACAGTCGTCATTTAAGTTTATATCATGTAGAGTTTAGTCATTATCAAAGATTACATGGGGTGTCATACACGTCGATATCATAAATTATGACATCTGCTGCAAAGCCATTTCATATAATTCACACCAGAGCGGAAAATGGACATAAAATGGTGGTGGTGGTGGTATAAGCATATATACAGTAGTTTAGGTTCAATGCAACGACATGACAATTTGAACAACTATTTTTTACCATCGTATTGGACTGACCAATATTTTGCAAGTGAAATCTAAACAGAAGAGCTGAAGTCCATATAAAGACATATATACATACATATGCAACACACACGCATGCGCACACATACATGTATGTAAATGCATATATATATATATATATATATATATATATATATATATATATTCATCATAGTCCTCCAGGAAATAACAGAGAAATTCAAGACAGGATGCCCCGGCCCATCAGGAATCACTGCAGAGATGCTCAAAATATCTGACAGTGTCGGCTATAGCCTAGTCACCCATATAGTTAACCAGGTGATACATGAAGGAGCCGTACCCAATGATTGGTGTAGCAGCACCATAGTCAACTGCTACAAAGGTAAAGGTGATGCTTTACCTTTGTAGGAATTCAAGACAGGATGCCCCTCTGAGCTCCTCTATGCTGATGACTTTGCTCTAATTACTGAGTCACTATCAGAACTAGAGGAAAAGTTTCAGGTGTGGAAGCAAGGATTAGAATCGAAGGATTAGAGTCAACCTAGCAAATGCCAAAGTCTTAATAAGCAAGAAGGCAATCCCTTCAGGTAGATGACCCTGCTCAATCTGTAGAAAAGGCATAGGTAGAAACTCTATAAGATGTACCCAGTGTAAGCTATGGACACATAAGAGGTACAGCAATATCAAAGGAAGGATAACTGGGAAGATAGTTTTTGTGTGTGGTAAATGCTCAGGAGCAATAAACACTGAAAATGTGCAGAGAACAGCTTCTGTCACATTTCTGGGGGAAAAACTATGAGTAGTTGATAGCTTCCATTACCTAGGGATCCAAGTCAGTAGTGGGGGTGCATGCTCTGAAAGTTTAGCTGCTAGAATAAGAATAGCCTGGGCAAAGTTCAGAGAGCTCCTACCACTGCTGGTGACGAAGGGCCTCTCGCTCAGAGTAAAAGGTAGACTGTATGACACATGTGTGCGAACAGCCATGCTACATGGCAGTGAAACATGGGCCATGACTGTTGAGGGCATGTCTAAGCTTGCAAAGAATGAAGCTAATATGCTACGCTGGATATGTAATGTCAGTGTGCATACATGACAGCGTAAGCACCCTGAGAGAAAAGTTGGACTTAAGAAGCATCAGATGTGGTGTGCAAGAGAGATGACTGCTCTGGTATGGTCATGTATTGTGAATGAATGAAGACAGCTGTGTGAAAAAGTGTCACACCCTAACAGTTGAGGGAACCTGTGGAAGAGTTAGACCTAGGAACACCTGGGATGAGGTGGTGAAGTATGATCTTTGAACATTGAGCCTCACCAAGGCAATGAGAAGTGACCGAAACCTTTGGAGATAAGCTGTGCTTGAGAAGACCCGGCAAGCCAAGTGAGATCATAACCGTGGCCTATGTCAGTGCCATATAACAAGCCCATTTAAGAGTACCCTTTAATCATTGGACAATAAACTATGCTTGTAAAGACCTGTTGAGGCAAGTGAAATCGTTGTCATGGCCGATGACAGTGCCACCTGTTTGACACCCATGCCAGTGGAACGTTAAAAGCACCATTTGAGCATGATCATTACCAGGGCCTCCGACTGGCTCCCGTGCCGGTGGCATGTAAAAGGCACCATTCGAGCATGATCATTGCCAGTGCCACCGGACCCATTACACTCTGAAAGTGTAGAAGCTGCCTCTTTCTATTTGCCTCCAAAGATTATGGAAAGGCTTTTGATAGCACTAAAATGAATAAGGGGCTAAAGTCTCAGGAGATGCAAGAAGTTGAGGTACAAAAACTCAAACTGCCCAAGGAAGTGAACTTAGGATGTACTATAACTCTACTGTCACTACCCATAAGTTTTTCAGTCAGTCAGAGTGTTAAATAAGGAGTGTGTTTCCAATTTCATTACAGACATTAACAGGAAAAGTGGTATTAAAAATAAATGTGTGTATGTATATGTATATGTATGTATACATATATATATATATATATATATATATATATATATATATATATATATATATACATATACACACACATAGATACATTTATTTTTAATACCACTTTATATATATACATATACACACACACAAAATATACAGATCAATGCAGGATGTGAAAATGGTCTTTGTGAGCAATAAAGTTTCTTGTATATTCCATTTTCCATCTCTATCATTTGTTCTATACTCAACATACACTGAAGAATTCCCAGTGTAGATCCAGCAATAATTGTATTAACACTATGGATGACGTCAGTGGACTGTGGATGAAGCCGTGAACGTGCTTCATCGGTTTACTATTAGAAACATAACCAACACTTAAATATTCACTTACACATACACACATATATATGTATGTGTGTATATATATATATATATATGTACACACACATACATACATACATATATATCATCATCATCATCATCGTTTAACGTCCGATTTCCATGCTAGCATGGGTTGGACGATTTGACTGAGGACTGGTGAAACCAGATGGCAACACCAGGCTCCAATCTAAATTTGGCAGAGTTTCTACAGCTGGATGCCCTTCCTAACGCCAACCACTCAGAGAGTGTAGTAGGTGCTTTTACGTGTCACCTGCACGAAGGCCAGTCAGGCGATACTGGCAACGGCCACGCTCGAAATGGTGTCTTTTATGTGCCACCCGCACAATATGCCACCCGCATATGTATATATATATATATATATATATATATATATATATATATATATATATATATATACATACAGTATATATATATACATACATACAGTATGTTGATGCAAACAGGAAAAAATAGAACCCAACATACGAGTATATTCTTTTATTCTTTTATTCTTTTACTTGTTTCAGTCATTAGACTGTGGCCATACTGGAGCACTGCCTTAGCATATGTATATTTTTATTAATATTTAACAGAGTGACCCAAAGTCCAAAGCATGAAATATTCTGACCTTGAGTCACTCATCATCATCATCGCCGTTGTTTAATGTCTGCTTTCCATGCTGGCATGAGTTGGATGGTTTGACTGAGGGCCGGTGAGCCACAAGGCTGCACCAGGCTTCAATCTGTTCTGGCAAAGTTTCTACAGCTGGATGAAAGTCTGCAGCTGCTAAATCTAGTGAAGAGAGTGGGTGTGGAAGTGATACTATGTTGTTTTTAGCAAGAAATTGAAGACTGAATAGAGCTCAGTGACGGGGTGCATTGTTGTTGTGAAGAATCCAATTCCTTGCACTCCACAAATCCAGTTGTTTTTGCTGAATGTCCTTCCTCAACTGCTTCAAAACGTCACAGTAGAACTCTCCATTGACAGTCTGGCCTTGAGGGATGAATTCTTGATCTACAATACCAGGGATATTAAAAAAAGCTGTGAGCATTCTCTTGATTGACCTGAGGGTCTATCATACCTTTGAAGCGCCCATGCCACTCAAAACATTGCTGCCAAAGCAAGTTCAATGTCTCTGTTGCAGACTTCTCAAGTTTAACACGAAATTTCATGACAAGACTAGCAGACTACGTGATCACAAAAGAACAAATTTCACAACTTGTGAAGTGAACACAGTGAAGTTACTCAGCACACTGTCTCTTGAAGATCACTGCTAGCTCTCACTGTGCACGCAACCATATGCTGCCATCTGTTGGCACGCTGCAGAACTAGTCTAGGAGTTTCTTGATATCACCTTGTATAATCAAGTAGTGTTCTTGTGCATGTACAAATGGGCTGATAATTGTCTTTCTCATAGTAATATCATAATAAATAATTACCAGCTTATTTGGACACAACACTGGACTACTACTTGACCATACTACACTAACTTTTGAGATCTCATTCGTTTGTTTCACAATCTTAATAGCACCTTTTGCATGAAATCTATAGCATGAACATTATACACACACTTGCTTATAATAGGTTATACTGTATTATACACTCTTTGTCTTATATTGGCTTCAAATGTTGGCACAAGGCCAGCAATTTTTGGGTGGGGGCATGGCTTAAGTCGATTATACTGACCTCAGTACTCAACTGGTACTTATTCTATTGACTCTAAAAGGATGAAGGGCAAAGTTGACCTTGGCAGAATTTGAACTCAGAACATAAAGGCAAGCAAAATGCCACTAAGCATTTTTCCCATGGTGCTCACAATTCTACCAGCTTACTGCCTTACTTCTTATCTTATATTAGTCTACTTGAATACATACATAATAACATCATAATAAATGACTACCAGCTCATTTAGGTACACTATATAACATTATTGCATGTAATGTTCCTCACCAAATTTTCAAATACTATTCACTTCTCCATTTTTTTTCAGTATCCTTTACATGAGCTATAATATATATTTTTATTTTTTTTTATTTTGTTTAGGTAACAGCTTACAATCTTTTATTTTAACATCTATAAAAAAATTAGTCTGAATGAATCTTACATAATCATTTGGTTCTGATATGAACAGATACGTTTATGTATACATACTCCGCCTGTGAATTTAACATTTTTATTTATATTTTGTGACAGGTAGTTATCTGAATGCATACTATCAAGGTGATTCCATACATCTGTTCCGCTTGGCATGAATTACTTTTTTCAAAATAGCAACTTTAACTTCAGCAGTTTTAGAGGGGAAATATATACCATTATACATATATATGCAAGTGTGTGTGTGTATAATGATGCATATATAATTATATATGTATTTCTCTGTTTACACATGTATTTATATATCTATTTCTCACACTCTCTCTTTACATACATATATGTGTGTGTATTTGTGTGTGTCTATGCATAATATATCATTATATTATGTATGTATATTAATATACATACATATGTGTCATCATCATTTAACTTCCATTGTCCATGCTGGCATGGATTGGACAGTTTGACCTGAGTTGGCAAGCTGGAGAGCTGCACCAAACTCCAGTCTGATTTGGCATGG
>NC_142930.1:61037492-61052492 GCF_046866305.1 Octopus bimaculoides
CCACAAATCTATGTTGTATTATGCATTCTTTCCAGGAACAGTTTTGGTATTTACAATAGCTCTTCTGGTGAAATTGTAATCTATGAAATTGGTAAGTGATGAGGTGGTTGGCTGGTTTCGTAAAGCGTTTGTTGCAAATTGTTAGATCAGCTCCGAAACAGATCTGAAGGAGCCTTACATCCTGCTCATTTCTTGAACCATATCCATAGCGTCCATGAATGTCATGGAAAGTATCAACATGTCAGCCAACATGTTTGTTGAAGCCATGATAATGGAATCACTTGGCTAGTGACTTCAAAGTTAGTTAGTTGACACTGAAATAAAAGACAACATGGAGAGTAAGAGATCCTGTAACTGGGAATAGAATATATGTATGCATGCATGCATACATGCATACATACATACGTACATACATACATACATAAATACATACATACATACATACAGACAGACAGACAGACAGACAGACAGACAGACAGTCTGATACAATGCCTGCTGAACAGTAAAGAAAGAAATGAGTACACTGCATGCATACTCAAATGTGAGAGCAACAACATCTTTAGAGTTGAAGAAGAACTACTGTGCAGGTACTTTAGAATACAACTGTCTCATGTGACTCAGAAGGATGCTGGACTGGCCTACCCAAACAGAAGATACATTACATCCCACCTGGAAGAATATACCTTTGCTATCCAGGAATAGGAAATAGCTACGAAATACTTGATGATCAAGAGGTACAAAGTTACCACCAAACTTCCATGTTGTGATAAAAGTGTTGACTCTGCGATATCAGTGTGGAAGATATCACCTACATCATCAGCAGCTGTCCCAAAATGTCTATGAAATACTACCTGCTCCTGAGGTATGATATAGTTGCAAAGACTATTTATAATTCTATCCACAGGAAAGATTGCCCTAATATATACATCAAAGGCATGCCACTATTCACATCTTTAAAAACAAGGATTACTAGTGGAACACTCCAATAAAAACAGCAATTTGATACAAACATTACAGACCTGATATTGTTTTTTGGGACAGGAAACAAAAGTTAAGCACTGTTGTAGAAGTCAGCTGCCCAGTGGATGTGGATATACAATCAAAAGTCCAGGTAAAAGAGAACATTTATGGTGAATTAATGTGGAACTTACAGCTCTTGCATGTTGATTGTAAATTCTTATTTGTATCTATCATTATAAGTGCCTTAATCGATGTAGCAACAAATTTACACAAAAACATAGAAATACTAAGCGTTTTGAAGAAAGAGCACAAGAAACTGACACAGTTTCTCCAAATCCAATCTATTTTTATAACTACATGTTGTTGCATGGTTTGCAAATTATACTTTAGCATTACTTTTAATTAGAATTCTTAGAGAATTTAAGTTAGGGAAACCTTATGTCTGCACAGGCCTATACTTTCATTCCTTTGATTTAGTAGTTTGCTCAGTAATTTACTCAGTATGTGTGTATGTGCATGTGCGTGTGTGTGCGTGCATGTGTCTGTGTGCATGCATGTGTGTGTATGCATGTGTCTGTGTGCATGTGTGTGCTACTATCTCTTTGCCTTGACCATTAAACAAGTATCACTGTGATGCCAGCAGTGTCTTTTGTTCCCAGTCTTCCTCAAAAACACGTCTGGGCATTGAGAAATATTACCTTACATGGAAATAGGTAAGGGTAGTAACAGAAAGGGCATCCAGCTGTAGACAATCTGACATGATAAATTTTGCCCAGTCAATGTGAGCATGGAAAAATGAATGTTAAAATGGTGATATGATATATTTATATATTATCATTATTATGAATTTGCAGAAGTTACAGAGTGACTCAAGGACCAAGAATTTCATGCATCAGTAATGCATGAAACTCTCAGCCCTTGAGTCATACTGTAACTTCTGCTCACTAATAAAATAATACATATATACTCAAGCTTTGAATTCTATTTTCCTATTTGTATTACCAAACCTATATCCACACACACACTCACATGTATATATGTATGATAAATCTAAGGTGTAGGTACATAAGAGGTAGGTACATAAGGAGTAGGTACATAAGCGGTAGACAACCATCATATATATAATGGACTCTCCCATCGTTAGATGGCATATGACGGTTTGACAATTTCTTACCAAACAACCACACAGATGATTTGTTTATAGTGATCAAATGTATGTGTAGACATAAGCTCACTCCCTCCATCAAATTAACATTACCTGTACAGGTGCAACTGGGTGCCATATCTCAGATGTCGAAATGATCACAGAGCAATGTGAAATGAAGTGCTTTGCTCAAGAATATGACGCAATGCACGTTTGAACCATGAAGAATTTGTACCGGATTTTTGCAGAGTTTTGAATTTTTTAAACAGTTTTTTTGCAATTGTCTGATAATACAGACATAGACTTGCCGAAATGCATCAATAAATTAACATTGATATTTTTTTCCCTGTAGTTACAATCATCTGAAATGGAACTGTCAAGGCACGATATTCAAGCAATTTTGCTATTCAACTTCAAAAACGGATGTAATTCAGCTGAAACTGTTCGCAATATCAACGAAACGTTTGGTGAGAAAATGACCAGTGAGTGACCAGCTTGAAAATCGTTTAAACAATTTCATAGTAGAGACCTGAACCTTGAAGATTATGAGTGTAGTGGACGCCCATTTGTCATCAATGACAATCAATTAAAGACCATCATTGAAAAATTTCCACAGAAAACCACCCAAGAACTGGCAAAAGAACTTCAAGTTAACCAGAAAACTGCCTGCAACCATTTGCATGCGATCAGAACATCAACAAAGCTCAACAAATGGGTACCGCACTATTTGAATGAAAATCAGAAAATGTGCAGATATGAAATTTGGTCGTCGCTTTTTCACCATAACCAGACAGATCCATTTATCGACTGTATTACAACTTGCAATGAAAAGTGGATTCTGTACAATAATAAAAAACGTTCTTCGCAGTGGCCGGACCAAAATGAAGCACTGAAAACTTTCCCTAAACTCGAGATCTTCAAAAAGGTTATAGTGACTGTTTGGTGGTGTACTGCTGGACTCTTCCACTATAACTTCTTAAAACACAGAAAAAACCGTCACTGAAGTAACATATTGCCATGAAATTTCCAAAATGAATGAAAAACTGCTACTCCTCCGTCCCAATCTGGTCAACAGAAGAAGATCAACCATTCTTCATGACAATGCTCGACCACACATTTCACTAATGATGCTCCAAAAGTTGAGGGAACTTGGCTATGAAGCTCTTCTCCACCGACCTTATTCCCCAGACCTTTCTCCTACCGACTACCACTTTTTCAGGCACCTTGATAGTTTTCAAGTGAGGGAAGTTAAAAAAATCAAACCGATGCTGAAAGTGTATTCAAAGAGTTCATCAGCTCCAGAACTCCAGATTTTTATGTTACTGGAATAAACAAACTTGTAACTAGCTGGCAAAAATGTATTGATTGTAATGGTACTTACTATGATAAATAAAATTTCCACATTGTTGAAATATATTGGGATGAATTTCATGTTTCAAAACGTTTACTTTTTATTTAGCCTGATATATATATATATATATATATATATATATATATATATATATATATATATATATATATATATATATATATATATATGTGTGTGTGTGTGTGTGTGTGTGTGTGTGTGTGTGTGTGTGTGTGTATGTATGTATGTATGTATGTATGTATGTATGTATGTATATATATATATATATATATATATATATATATATATATATATATATATATATATATATATGAAAGATGGTTTGAAAATGCAATTTTAAAGATGTTTATTCACTTGACCGGTTTCACTTTTTTAGAAAAAGATTGTCAAAAGTAAAATGTAAAGCTTTGTATGAGCTTTGTTGTGTTAAGTACTGGTAATCACAAAAGTAGTAAAAAACAGAGATACAGTCTTTGATAATAATAAGAAAATGTTATATATATATATATATATATATATATACTATAATGGAGAATGCTTATTAATTAAGGATGTAACATTTACTAAAAGTACTAAAAGAAAGCAATTATTAAAGGGTTGATGGTCTGGAAATATCTTTATAAATTCATGTTCTAAGAAATTTCCAATAATTTCGATTTCTCAAGTTTACTGAATTTTATTAACTCCAATTTCTCGTAAATTTAAATATTCATTGCATTCACTGCATCCAATTCTTCACAGATGCATTTACTGTGGAATAAATCTCTCACTTTCTCTTTTTTAATATATACGTAATGTGAAATCATTACTTATTTAATGAATTTTTTTCTAAATACCCGTATAATTTTTGAAGTAGGATAGCTGTGAGAAGAGCCTAGAAAGTTGGATAATTACTATTGGAAGACAAGGAGAAAAAAATAAAAAGTTACCAACAAGTACTTGAAACTTAAAATTTTGTCTATCTTTACGTTGAGTTCAAATTCCGCCGAGGTCGATTTTGCCCTTCATCCTTTCAGATGCATATTGGGGTTGATCTAATTGACTGTCCCCCTCCCACAAAATTTCGGGCCTTGTGCCTAGAGTAGAAAAGAATATATACACAAACAAAGCTGGTGAGCTGGCAGAAACATTTGCACACCGGGCGAAATGCATAGCTGTATTTCGTCTGTCTTTACGTTCTGAGTTCAAATTCCGCCGAGGTCGACTTTGCCTTTCATCCTTACGGGGTCGATAAATTAAGTACCAGTTGCGTACTGAGGTTGATCTAGTCGACTGGCCCCTTCCCCATAAATTTCGGGCCTTGTGCCTAGAGTAGAAAAGGATATATACACAAACAAGTTGCACGAGTGACTTCAACAGTGACACACAAACCAATACACACACACACCAATACACACTCGTGCACACACATAGATATGCATACACACAACAGAAAGGCAATGAATGTGTGTGTGTGCGCTGTTCACTGACAAAACTTTGTACTGCATCACTTTTGTGAGGTTTTATCAGTGAACAGGTCGTGGTTTCAAAGCGACGAAGATATTTTGACACAAATGAAGTTTTAATGTTGAAGTGAAACTAACGGTATTTGTGTGTTCTTAAATGGCTTACAAACATCTTTCATGCTGCAATTGTTTTTGTTTCAGCACACGATCTTAGATCAAGTAACTTGCTATGCAAGTACATCTTCGTAATTTTTTTAAATCGCTGTGGATAAATGCCAGCAATGATCTTCTCAGGCTCTCCAATATTTTAATTTCTAAGCAAAAACAATCGCAGGCAGGGAGTGGGGTTGCAAAAATTCATAATTTCTCAAAATTTCTTTTTTAAAGAATATAAATGTATTTATGGAGGAAAAATATTGGAAGACATCAATACATGCGAGAGTGATTAAGAAACGAGGAGAGTTGTCTTTGGATGTGCTAGAAACAACAGCCAAATCGCCCTTAAATAATTTTTCCCTCAGAAAATATTAACATTTTTTTACCGAAAATGCTCTTCCTGTGGTTTTGAAATGCAAAAAAAAAAAAAGAATTGGCCAAATAGGTCTGAAGTGGGATGATGGGGTGGGGTGTAAAAAAAGTTTTCAAAACTTTTTTCATACTAAGATGCCTCCCCCACCAACATTTCGAAGGCTGTGGTTTTAAAACAAAAATGGGGAAATTCCCCACAAAAATTTTTTCCCTACAAATTTCTTTATAATCGTAATCTATGCTGTTTGAAAGGGATTTGTATAAATTTTCATTAAAAGATACCCATCTTCCTGAAAGTTAGAGGGGAATAGAGTCAGATCGGGTGAATTATCTGAAACTCCTCTCTCCACCCCTCGCAAAAATTCTTTCCCATAAATCCCTATATACTCTGAAGCAACAACATCCAAGCAGAGTGTGTAGAAAGTTTTTTTAAAAGTATGCATTTTTCTGGATGTTAGGAGGCAACAAAGTCGGGAGTATATACATCTGTAGTAATGCACTTTTATTTATACGATATTTTTATTTCATGTTTATTTTATTCATTGTTTGCAATGTTCTCTCTCTCTCTCTCTCTCTCTCTCTCTCTCTCTCTCACACACACACACACACACACACACACACACACACACACACACACACACACACACACACACTACAAAGCTTACAGATGTGGTGCTGAATTGAGTCTCTATGTTGCCTTGAAGGGAAGGTAAAACTTGACAAACTACTTCTCCCTCTTTTATTGGGCTACCGTGATGTTTGTTTAAACAAGAGAGATTATGACTGATAAAATTTACTAAGCAAGTGAGCACTATTATACAAAGAAATAATTAGATATACAATATAAAAATTATTGGAATTGGGAATCAAATGTGAAAATATTATCAAGGGGCTAGTATAAACACACACACACACACACACACACACACACACACACACACACACATATATATATATGGTGGAGAGATATTAGATATATATATATGTGATATATATATACACACACACACATATATATATATGTATGGAGAGATATTAGATATATATGGTGGAGAGATATTAGATATATATATATGTGATATATATACACACACACACACATATATATATATGTATGTGTGTGTATATATATCACATATATATATATCTAATATCTCTCCACCATATATACATATATGTTATATATATTATAAATATATATGATATATATACATATAATATATATGTATATATCTAATACCTCCCTCTACACACACACACACACACATAGATTGATAAATGGTTATATACATGCATACATAAACTTACAAACAGATAGATATGTAGACATTATAATGATGCTGATGATGAAAAGGGTGAATATATATATATATATATATCTATATATATATATATATATATATATATATATATATATATATATATATATATATATATATATATATATGCATGTTTAGACACATTGTACATGTGTGTGTTGGTGCATGGTACATCTGAAGGGAGGATAGAGAGACAGAAGGAACGAGAGAGTGAGAGAGAGAATGTAAGTGATAAGTAGATGTATATGTGTAAACATAAGACATAGATTTACAT
Source organism: Octopus bimaculoides (assembly GCF_046866305.1). Taxonomy (NCBI): domain Eukaryota; kingdom Metazoa; phylum Mollusca; class Cephalopoda; order Octopoda; family Octopodidae; genus Octopus; species Octopus bimaculoides. The sequence continues at coordinate 61,044,532 of NC_142930.1, forward strand.
ATGTTTTTGTATGTGTGTTCAGACTCATTCACATGCACTTATCATATTCTGGAAAAGAGACCAGGTGCAGGTAACAGCTAACATCCCAGACTGAACTGATTCGTTTTCCTCGCTAAATGTCAACATGTTTTGCTATCATACTTCTATGTTATCTTTCTAGATTGTTTCCTTTTGTAGAAAGAAATTCTTCAGTAATACTTCCTCATATTTTCTTATATCTCTGTTTATGCTACATTGCATGCATATTAGCTTTCACTCTAATGCCCACTCAAACAGCCACTCTCAGCTCTACCCCTTACATTTTACAATAAGGAAACGTGTTAGATCAAGACAATAGCCAGCTATCACTTATATCTTCCCATCATAACTGTATATAATTCCAACACTATGTTGAAGTATTCCCTTATCTGTATATGTTACTCTCAGTTGTCATGGCTTATATCCAAATCAGCTCTGATTGAATACATCAATCTTTTATCATTTATCTTCTATGATTTATCTTTTACTTGTTTCAGTCATGAGACTTCGGCCATGCTGGGGCAATGCCTTGCAGAATTTTCAATTGAGCAAATCAACCCCTGTACTTATTTTTTTAATTTTTATATTTTTGGCCTGGTTCTTATTCAATCAGCTTTTTTTTTTTTTGCTGAACCACTAAGTTACAGGGGTACAAACAAACCAAGAGCAGTTGTCAAGCAGTGGTGGCACACAAATGCAGGTAGAAAGGCACACACAAACATCTCTCTCTCTCTCTCTCTCTCTCTCTCTCTCTCTCTCTCTCTCTCTCTCTCTCTCTCTCTCTCTCTATATATATATATATATATATATATATATATATATATATATATATATGTTTATATATATATATATATATATATGTTTATATATATATATATATATATATATATATATATATATATATATATATATGTTTATATATATATATATATGTATGTATACTTGGAAATGGATGTGTGGTGTTCAGTCAAATAATAATAATAATAATAATAATAATATATATATATATATGCATATATACATACGTATGTATATATATACATATATCAGGTCATCCCATAAATTCTGTCCGTTTTTACCGTTTTTAAAATTGAATGACATTTAATAGTATTTCAGAATGGCTAATGGAATTAAAAATTATTTTTATGCATTTGTGTACATTTAAACTAATTAAATATTATTTTACAGAATAATAGAATTAAAATTTCTTTGATTAAAACCCTTTCGAACATGCAAGTATCCAAAGAGCATTTGAGGCACATAATGCTTTATGAGTACAAAAAAAGAAACTCTGCAGCCGAAGCGACTCAAAACATACACTCAGTCTATGGGAAAGAATACTTGAATGAAGGAACTTGCAGAAGATGGTTTGCAAAATTCAGAAGTAGAGATTTCATTCTTGAAGATGAAGATCGAACAGCTTCTTGAGGCATTACTTGAAGAAAATCCTGCATTATCATTTGAAGAACTGGCAATAAAGCTTAGTTCAAACCATACAACTGTGCATCGTCATCTTCAACAATTTGGAAAGGTTCCTAAACTTGGAAAATGGGTGCCTCATGAATTGTCCTAAAGCAACCGCAAATCCCAAGTTGACATTTGCTCTTCTCTCCATTCTCGCAAACTCATTTCACTCTTTTTGGATAGACTTGTGACTGGTGATGAGAAATGGATCTTCTGTCAAAATATTAAACATCGTAAACAGTAGCTTGGTAAAAGGGAAAAAGCTCAACCACAACCGAGACAGGAACTTCATAGGAAAAAGGTTCTTCTCTCTTTCTGGTGGGATTGCAAAGGAGAAATTCACTTTGAATTGTTACCACCTAATGCAACAATCAATGCTCAAGTCTACTGTCAGCAATTAGAGCGTTTGAACCAAGCTTCGAAGAAAAAGGGACCTGCTTTAGTGAATCGAAAAGAAGTGATGTTTCATCTGGACAATATGTTAACCTACACTACAAAAATCACATCACAGAAGATCGATGAGCTTGGTTGGGAAAAAATTCCTCATCCACCTTATTCTCCCAAACTTGCTCCTTCAGACTACCATTTGTTTCGTAGCTTGCAGAATCATTTGGGAGACATAACTTTTGCAAGCCAGGAGGAGGTCGAAATTGACATTTCATAGTTCTTTACTTTGAAACCAAAAGAGTTTTACATTGATGGGATTAAAAAGCTTGTAAACAGATGGAAGGAAGTCAGAGATAATCAGGGAAAGTACATTGATGATAAAATTTCAATTAAATATAACACTTGATCACTTCCTTTCTGTGTTCAAAATTTGGACAGAACTTATGAGATGACAAGATATATATGCATATATATATATATATATATATATATATATATATATATATATATATATATATACATGCACACACACATATATACACACACACATATATATATATAAAACATACACACGCACACATACATATATACACATATATATACATGCATACATATACGTATGTACATTTTATATATATATATATATATATATATATATATATATATATATATATTGCATATACTCATTTACTATTTGTTTTTACATGACTGAACGCAGCGTCTCCAATTGTTAGTAGTTTTCGTAACTTCATATTTTCTGACGCTACTCCATCTCTTTCTCTTTCTATTCCTCTATCATTTTCCCCCTCTCGTTCTTCCTGTTTACTACTACGTATCTCGCTTTACCCCTCTCATTCTTCCTCTGTTACTACTACGTATCACTTTTTCCCCTCGTACTTCCTCTCTTTCTCTTTTCCTCTCGTTGCTCACCTATTCTTCTACTTCCTCCCTTTGTTTCTCCCTCTACCACTCTCTCTCTTCCCCTTACACCGGCATGGTCACATGCTTCCGGTCAATAATCCTTTTCTTCCTTGGCTATCGCCGAGCAAACACGCTAACTACTTCGTCCCTACTTTCAAGTTCGTGCCTCACAGCGTTCATACACACATAATTTTTCTCGTCTGGCCGTAAAGCCTTTTCTGTTTGTTTTCCTGTCTTGTTTTTTGTCCGCCACTACATTCCTCCATGGCAAGATTTAATTTGTGTATACAAATTTAATTTGTGGTCCATGGGAAGAGCCGTTTTAACGATGCGTCCTGCCCAGCTCTTCGAAACGCCGGTGTTAAAACGGGGGTAGCTGATGAAGTAGAATGTTCTCTATGTGGCTTGTGTGTTTTCTCGTCTACGTTTTGTTTGCAATGTCCTGTACCCAGATATGCACCTATACATACAGGTGGGTGTCGGTACGCACAGACCTGTACGTATATATGCATATACTCATTTACTATTTGTTTATATATATATATATATATATATATATATATATATATATATATATATATATATGTACACCTATATATACTCACCTATATATATATGCTTATATACTAGCAGAGATACCTGGCATTGCCCGTGTTACATGCACTGGAAGAATTAGACTTTTTTGTTATATTTTATCTAATGAACTGGAATATCTATGATTCGAATGTCATCAAAATTGCAGATGAGGGTTTTTTCCCTCTTTACACACCGTAAAAAAATTCTAATCATCACACATATATCCCATACTACTGATCTTTATGCACAGATTCCAAAATTGCAGTCTAATGGAACCTGTTAAAAGGATTTTGCTCCTGAAAAATGGAGGTCATGGAGCTCTAAAGTGTGGGAGTTAAAGTGTGGGGGTGGGCGTCTTAATGTCAACCAGAGAAATTGAATTGTTGAGAATCTTTTTGACTTGGGCGTTATATCTATTGTTCGAATTTCTTTGAAATAGGAAATATATGTATGTTCACTGTGTTTGTAAAAGAGAGCAAAGCTACAGGAAACCAAAAGACAAATGATCACAACAAGCAGTCAGCTACCCTACCCTAGTCCTTACTACTCCTCAATGTAGAATTCCTCACCATACAGGTGACAGGCACAGCCGTAAGATGCATTACGAATCTATAGCAATTGGAAGGGTGTGACCCAACTGAAATAAACATTAACAACTGTGTGATGTGAGGGCTAATGGGAAATGAAAGTGTCACCTCTGGAGTTTGTAACTGACCACTATACTGATAGGTAACTGGACAAAATAAATTTCCAATCTATAAATGTCTTTGAATAACCAGTCACTCATCTGGGAAGGCTTAGAAATCAATGTTACCACCTGGGGACTATGTGTGACCCAGTGATAATAAAAAGACTCAAAGGAGGTGTGCAACGAAATAATTTTACTCAACACTTTGCAAGTGAATCAGTGGAGGCAAAGATGCGTCTCATTTACTTGACAATGTATGCACCACATTGCAGAAATCACAATGTAAGTATATCTCACAGCAAACTCTAACACTGTTGTACCATTGAATTACAAATAACGCTCATCCTTTGTGCTCGGGTGACTCTACAGCTATAGCTATGAAGCACTTCACAAACAAGCAGTACAGCAAAGCCCTTTTAACTCCTGAGATGCAACAGTAAAATGTCAACTATGTCAGTTTTCTGTGGAAGATACAGGTAATCAACAGCTGCCCAAATATGTGGCATAATGCCATAAGTGGAACCTTCCACTGGAAAAACTGACCTAGGATAAATATAAACATTATTTCTACCATTGAATCAACACAATATTTGTTGGCCATTATCATTAAAACTTTCTAGGTGCAATCCCAAGGTCATTCATGACTGGAGAGTGTTTTTACAAATGGCAGTCTGAAAAAAGCTAGGATTTTGTGGCAAAGACTGGACTGGTTAACAAACACTTCATAGAAAGATCTTCACAGGAGTGGCTGTGTGGTAAGTAGCTTGCTAACCAACCACATGGTCCCAGGTTCAGTCCGACTGCATGGTACCTTGGGCAAGTGTCTTCTACTATAGCCTCAGGCCGACCAAAGCCTTGTGAGTGGATTTGGTAGATGGAAACTGAAAGAAGCCCGTCGTATATATGTATATATATATATATGTGTGTGTGTATTTGTGTGTCTGTGTTTGTCCCCCTTAGCATTGCTTGACAACCGGTGCTGGTGTGTTTATGTCCCCGTCACTTAGCGGTTCGGCAAAAGAGACCGATAGAATAAGTACTAGGCTCACAAAGAATAAGTCCCGGGGTCGATTTGCTCGACTAAAGGCGGTGCTCCAGCATGGCCGCAGTCAAATGACTGAAGCAAGTAAAAGAGTAAAAAGAGTAAAAGAGTGGGGATAGATGTTCTCAAGAAACAACTTGACCTGCTGTCCAAGGTCCCAGATAAACCTATGTCATGGCAAGGAACTCAAGAGAGAGCAGTTATGTTGATCTTCCTCCTCCACCAACAACCAATTGCATAAGAAATGCCTTTGTAAAGGTGGTTACATAGGTGGCGCTCCAGCATGGCCATAGTCTTTAAGAAATAGTCTTTAAAAGAAATAAAATAAAACAAAAGACATTCCTCAAGTTTGACATTTAAGAATTATCATTGTTGTTATGTAAATTGCAGTGACAGTGCTTTTATCTCTTTGTTAGAAACTAGTTCCTTTTTTCTGAGAAGAATTCTCTTAAATAATAATAAAGTGAACATACATACATACACACACATACATATATAGATATATCAATACATATGTACCTACCTGTATTTATATGTATTTGTGTGCGCGTGTTAGTATGCATGTGCGTATATATATGGAGAGAGAGTGGGAGAGAGAGAGAGAGAGAGAGAGAGCGATGGCAAAAGCCACAAAAGTTCAGTTAAAAATAAAGAAAAAGTAAAGGTTCTTTGTTTCTAACTGCATTTCTGTGGCTTTCTCAAATACTTTTAAATCGATTTTACAATGCTACAAATAAATTGTGATTGGTTGTTATAGATCATTAAACAGAAAGCTTTGCTGTATTTTCTCAAACAGTCAGCATTCTGAGTTCAAATCCTACCAAGGTCAACTTTGCCTTTCATATTTTCTAGTTAAATGATAAATTTGCCTGTGGCAGGATGTGACCAATCCAGGGAAATGGATTGGCAGGACTGTAACAATGTTGGATGAGATACCTTGTGGTATTTGTTACAGTTCTTTGAACTCTGAGTTCAAATCCCATTATGGCCCACTTGGGTGGAAAAACTTAATACGTTGCCTGGTTTAATACCACCAACCAGCATCTGGGGTACCTATAACAGAGTTCACTCAGTTGCTAGGATTCAGGAAAAGTCTCTGACTTAAAGGTTCCTGCCACCCTTTATTCCAATAGTGTCAGAGGTATCTGGTTAGTGGTTGCCGTTTAAAAGATGATGAAATGAACCAAAAATGTGTCAATTTTAAGAGTTCCTTCATGACCTAAGAAAAGTGACTAAATTTGGTCAGTGGATCTGTCATCGTTTGACTAATTCTCAGCTTCATCAGTGAAGAGCAGGCTTGCTACCAAACCATTCCTGAGTAGAATTAGCACAAGCTTAGAAAAGTAGGTTCTTTATAATCATATCCAATGAAAATGACAATGGCTAGCCCCCAATGAGAAAGGCGAATCCATCCCCAGGCCAGGACAACAAATGAGAAAAAAGCTACACTCTGTTGCTTGGTGGGATATGAAGAGCATCATTTATCATGAAGTGTAAACCAAAATGAAGCAGTCAATGCAGAGAAACATTATCATCAATTGAAAGTATTGCACAATAATTTGCAGAATAAGCACCCATCATTAGTCAATGGAAATTAGTGTTGCTCTTATAATAAGATAATGCAAGAATAAATGTTACCCGGGAAAAGAATTATCCTTTCCAGAGTAACCAGTTACCCAGGAAAAGATAATTCACTAGATGTGGAAGCTTTGCCTCATCTTCCATACTCACCTGACCTTTATCTCTCTGAGTAACATCTTTTCAGATCATTGCAAGATTATTTAGAGGGAAAACTATTAATTGTGAAGAGGGAAAAGATGATTTTTAAGTGTTTCTTTACTTGGAAATCTGAAGAGTTTTATTCCTGAGGGATCAATAAATTGTCAAATAGATTGGATTATTTTATGAGTATGTGTGTGTGTGTGTGTGTGTGTTTGCATTAGTTTTATTCCTGGTGGCATGTTCGATTCCTAGTGGCATGTCCTTGAGCAAGACACTTTATTTCACGTTGCTTCAGTTCACTCAGCTGCCAAAATATGCTGTATCTACAATTCAAAGAACTAGTGTTGTCACATTCTGTGTCATGCTGAATTTCCTTGAGAACTACATTACGGGTACATATGTCTGTGGAGTGCTCAGCCACTTGTATGTTAATTTTACGAGCAGGCTGTTCTGTTGATCAGATCAACTGGACCCCTTATTGTCATAACTCACAGAGTGCCATTTATGTGTGTGTGTATATATATATATATATATATATATATATATATATATATATATATATATATAGGTGTGTGAGAGAGTTGGTATGTGAAAGCACATGGTTGGATGAATAAATAACAAAATAGAATGAAAAAACAACTCAAGATTTATATTAAAAAATATATTAAAATCATCATGTTAGGAAAATGATATAAAATTTTGTGTACAGTGACATTGTTTTTGGAGAGATAACCGGTTTTTGCACTTTCTTTCCAAATTTCACAGATTTATTGAGAAATTTGAAAATAAAGTGCGAAACTGGTTATTTCTCCAAAAACAATGTCACTGTACACAAAATTTTATGTCATTTTCCTAACATGATGATTTTAATATATTTCTTTAACCATATAATACAAATCATCTGTTGTTTTTACATTCCATTTTATTTTATATATATATATATATATATATATATATATATATATATATATATATTCACATGTACTTATACATGTATGTTTTCCTTTCACTCTTTTAAAATTTAGAGCAAATTTTGACTAGCCAGCTACTCAGCAGTAAAGTTATGAAGAGAGAAGTGGGGTAGGAGTGAAGAGAAGAAGTAGGAGTCGGAACAAGAAAGGAGAGGTGGGTGGGAGGAAGTAG
>NC_142930.1:61057492-61097492 GCF_046866305.1 Octopus bimaculoides
ACATGGTTAGTAGACCTATTGTTTACTAAACAGCAGGGAAAATACATGCAGACAAGATAAATATGAAGTCACTGATACAAACACATGCACACACACACATGTATCACACACACACATGTATCACACACACACACACACATATATCTCACACATACATATATATCTCACACACATACATATATTACACACAGGCGTCGAACTGGCAGAAACGTTAGCACGCCGGGCGAAATGCTTAGCTGTATTTCGTCTGCCGCTACGTTCTGAGTTCAAATTCCGCCGAGGTCAACTTTGCCTTTCATCCTTTCGGGGTCAACCAAATAAGTACCAGTTACGCACTGGGGTCGGTATAATCGACTTAATCCATTTGTCTGTCCTTGTTTGTCCCCTCTGTGTGTAGCCCCTTGTGGGTAGTAAAGAAATAACACATACATATATCACACACATATAATCACATAAACACACACACATATGTATATCACACACGTGCTCACACACATACACACATACATAAATATATACTATATACTACAGGCTTCTTTTAGTTTTCATCTACCAAGTCCATTCACATGGGTTTGGTTGGCCTTCACAGCTACAGTAAAAGACACAAGCCCATAATGCCACACAGTGGGACTGAACCCAAAACTTTGTGGTTTGAAAATGAACCTCTTAACCACGTGCGTGTACACACATACATACACACACACACGTGCATGTGTGTGTATGAATATTACATGTGTGTGTGTGTGTGTGTGTGTGCGTGTGTGTATGTGTGCGTGCATGCATTTTTGTGTGTTCATGTGTATAAGATAATATATGTATAAGAAAGAATGAAATGGAAGAACACTACTACATATATTGATCACCATTTCCTCTTATTTATACATAAAACCAAATTCTCATATAAACACTGATGAAATGAACTCCTTAAAATCCCTGGAAGGCTCCCTAGCAGTAGTTAACAGCTGTTGTTATTTAGGTGACCTAATTTGTAGTGGCAGTAGGTGTCTTAAAAGCATAGTAACTGCAGTAAGAATGGTGGGGGTAGGTTTTCTGGGAACTATTAACTCTGCTGGCAACAAAGAAATTCAGGATTCAGATTTGCTCTCTAAATAAAGGACAGATTACATGTTGTGCATGTCATAGAAAGATGGGCAGTGAATGCAAATGTTTATGCTAAGGCTGGAAAGAAATAATGTGAGAATGCTCTGCTGGATGTGTAATGTTAGGATGAACAAACAGCAGTGCACAAGTGATTTGAAAGTAAATTTATACATACTGGCACTTTGTCAGTTAAAACGATATGTGTTCCAGTGGATCCGATCAATGGAACAGCTTGCTCCTGAAATTAATGTGCAAGTGGCTGAGCACTCCACAAACACATGTACCCTTAATGTAGCTCTCAGGGAGATTCATTGTTACACAAAATGTGACAAGGTTGGCCCTTTGAAATACAGGTACTACTAATTTTTGCCAGCTGAGTGGACTGGAGCAACATAAAATAAAGTGTCTTGCTCAAGAATTCAACATGCTCCCAGGAATTGAACTCACAGCTTTAGGATCATGAGCTGAATATCCCTAACCATTAAGTCATGTGCCTTCACTACATACATGCATAAGAAGAATGAGCAAATAGTGTGCTACAAAGTGTAAATGTATTAGTATGGAGATGAGGCTATGAAAGATGATTGTTGGATAAAGGAAAGTTAAACTATCAATGTGGTAAGAACATGCAAAAGAAGAAGAGTAAGGAAGCCATGGGAAGAATAACAGAGTGATCTCAAGTGTCTGAAACTTACAAAGGAAATGATGAGAGATTGCAACAAGTTGTGGTGGGGAAAACCCATATAATCCATGCAAGAATGGAAAAATAGACGAAAAATTGTTTATGATGATGACAATGGTGTTAATATATATCTACCCCACAAGTTAATGTCATTTGTTGCCTTAGGTGTCATTCACATTCACATTGACACCTATTTTATTTACTACACATGTTAAATATATAGTACTTAGTTAGAGATAACCAAAAAAAAAAAAGAAGATTAAATGCACAGTGTGTCTAATTCAATAAAATAGTATGTACACATGCACATACATAATATAAATGTATAAAATATAATACTGCTATGCCTAAGCCAAATCATAAAGTATTCCATACATACGTATATATATATATATATATATAGGAAGGGCATCCAGCTGTAGAAACTCTGCCAAATTAGATTGGAGCCTGGTGTTGCCATCCGGTTTCACCAGTCCTCAGTCAAATCGTCCAACCCATGCTAGCATGGAAGGCGGACGTTAAACGATGATGATGATGATGATGATGATATATATATATATATATATACATACATACATAGACACATGAATACATACATACACATACATACATGCATCCATGCATGCATATATATATATATATATATATATATATATATATACATATATACATATATACATACATACATACATACATACATACATACATACATACATACATACATACATACATATGTCTAAATTATGTAAAACTGAAAATAACACTGACATCTCATTTTAACAGATATATTTACCAAAATTATTTTTAAAAATCTTGAAATACTAATGAGTTATTTTATTCAATAAAATCGCCATTGGCTTCAATCACAGCCTCCAGACAACATCAGAATCTCCTGCAACTCTTCTGGACAGTTTCCTTGTTTAAGTTGGTGAATGTTGCCATAATACTTGCCTTCAGTTCATCTTCAATGCTACAACGAGTTTTGTTGGTCTCTCGCTCAACTGCACCCTACACATAATAATCAAGGAGGTTGCAGTCTGGGGAGTTAGGTAGCCAGATGTTAGGGGTGATGTGGTCGCAGAAACTGTCTGACCACCATTACTGAACTCTCCTGCTTGTGTGGCAAGGTGCAGTGTCCGGTTGCCAGACAATGAATCTTCCAGCAGTCACCCTCTTGACCCAGAGCAGCACTACCTCCTCCAGGCACTTGATGTAGGCCTCCATATTGAGTGTGAAGCTGTGTGGGAAGATGAATGGAGGCATAATGTTACTATCACTAGTGATCACTCCAAATACCATGATGTTGACTGGATGTTTGATTTTTATCACTCTTCGTACATGTCCTCAGATTGCACTAGCCTCAAATTGACACCCAGACACTCTCAAATGTTCAAATGTTCACATTGAAGCTTCTGGCACAAATGCCTAGTAGTACAGCATGTCATTTCCAAATTTCTGGCAGAATGAATTGTGTCATCATGCTGTTTTACTCACAGACGTGCCCAACTGACTCTACTATACTGTGTAGTCAACAAAATCAAAAACAAATAATGCACATGTGCAAAATTATATATATACACACCCAGACAGGCAGACAAACATTTGCATATAACCAAATCTGAATGTTTTCTAGACTTAAATCTTGCTTTCTAATGTTACTTTACAAGTTCTGTAAATGTAATACCAATTCTAAAGAGTTAATATGAACGTAGTTTTGAGCTTAAACACTAGGTAATATTTATTGGAGGTGTTAAGGTATTTTGGAATGAAATACAATCACATTTTCTTTGTGTGTGTGTGTGTGTGTGTATATATATATATATATATATATGGTGTATATATTTGTAGATTTGCTTTTTTATAAACATTTCTGTTTGCCCTTTATGAATGTCTATCTGTGCTTTTGTATACATGTATGATATCAGTTTTTTTTTTGTTGTTCTTTTTTGGCATGTTTACTTTGATGCAGATAACCTGTCAAAAACTTTGTATTTAAAGTAATCGTATATCAATACATTTGATAAGAAGAAGAAGAAGAAGAAGAAGAAGAAGAAGAAGAAGAAGAAGAAGAAGAAGAAGAAGAAGAAGAAGAAGAAGAAGAAGAAGAAGGTGATGATGATGATGATGATGATGATGATGATGATGATGGAACAAACAGCAGTGCACAAATGAGCTGTGAGTAAAAGCATCATTATCATCATCATCATCATCATCACTACCACCACCACCACCACCACCACCACCACTATTATCATCAGTGATCTTTGATTTTCACTTATTTATTTTGGCCTGGTGTGGACAAAGCTACAAAGTAGCTTCTCTCAAACTGATACTTGCATTTGGCAATTTATTCCCTTAGCCACCAGTTTCTGACTAATCTAATCCAACCTAGCTATGCTTCTAGTGCTTTTCTTGGCTTAACTTTACAGGGAGCCAATGCAAACCAATAACGGGCCAAAAAATAGGAAAATATATATGTTTACAGTTTTTATCTTAATACACCACTTCATCAAAGAATTGAAACAACAATCTTGTGATCATGAGGGCAACACCGAAACCACTAAGCCATCCACCCTCATACATTACATACCTAGATGCATACATACACACACACACACACACGTGTGTGTGTGTGTGTGTTTATATATATAATTTTAAAATTTGGGTATACACCTTGCAGTATACTGTGTAAAGCCCATTCACTGTATTTGGCTATCTGATCTCATTAACAGCATGGATTTAAATGCCACTGGATTTACTTCATGAATTCCTTCCTGTCTTTAGAGTTTATAAGATATGAAAGAATGAGAAAGAAAATAGAATTCACATAACCATTTATTATTTATTATTCAATCATTTTGACCGATTGTGCATAAGTGCGTCACAGGTGAGATGCTGTACAACCAGTTGTGGTGCGTCATTGGTACAAATATATCTGCATCAGGTGACTCATCAAAAGGTACCTCATATATATGTGCCTAGAAAAAGATATACATACAGGGTATCCCCCAAAAGTGTATACACACTTTAAATAATTGTATGTGTTTATTAAAATACATTACATCTTCAAAATTTAATAGAATCAACAGACATTATTTTATTGTTTTGTCAACGTCTGTTTTCAAACTGATGTCCATTTTCGTCCAAGCACTGCTGACAATGCGAAGCAATGGAATCGCAAACATCACAAAACAATTCGTTTGGTATTTTGTGAGCATTCTTGTTCAATGGCAGCTCTCAAATTAACGCCTGTTGCAGGCTTCATAGAGTAGACTTTGTCTTTTAGAGGTATCCTCATAAAAAAAAAGTCTAGTGGTGTGAAGTCTCGTGAATGCGGAAAGTATTCAATGAAACCCCTTCATTCAATCTACCTGTTTCGCAAGATCTCATCAAGGAAGGATCTAACATCATGATGATAGTGTTGGGGTGCCCCGTCTTGCTGAAAGTAAAACTCCCCATCTTCAAAGTTTTCTATAATACTTGACTTGACAGACTGTTGCAGTAAGTTCAAGTAAACGGGGCCAGTCACAGTAGCTTCAAAAAGAATGGTCCAATTAATCCTCTTGATGATAAACCACACCACACTGTAACTCCTGGTAAATTAACATAGTGTTCTACCATAACATGCAGATTCTCAGGCCGTCAGTAGGTGCAATTGTGGTGGTTAATTGAACCATTTAATTTGAATGTGGCCTCATCACTCCACGCAATCTTTGTTGGAAAGTGTATATCTTCTACACATTGTGCCAAATACCACTCACAATACTGTACTCTTTGGTCTGGATCATCATCATTAATAGCATGGACTAATCTTGGAACGTAACATAGTAGGGATGTTTGTTTATAGCTGTTGCATAATGTCAAGACAAGAAGACACACACATATAACATATACATATGAGGGAGTATTGGAAAGTTCCTTGCTTTAAGGGTATCACAAAAGGCCTGGTTGGTGGATCAACTTTTCAAGTTCTTTTACAGGGCTTAGAAAAACTGAAGGACTGCTGCAATAAGAACATGAATCGCAGAGAGGAATACATTCAATAAAATCATAATTAACTGATCCTCCTGTATTTTATTTTCCCTAAAGCCGAGAACTTTTCAGAACCCCCTCATATACAACAGACTTCTTTCAGCTTTTGTTTGCTGATTCCACTCACAAGGTTTTGGCTGACTCAGGGTTATAGTAAAATACATCTGCTCAAGATGCCTTGCTGTGGAACTGAATTCAAAGTTGAGAAGCAATCTTCTGAAACATGCATGCAGCCATGTCTCAAAATTTAGATTTAGTTTTATATCCACCAAATTAATTACATTTTTGCATCTATTTTTCTATGCTTGCACGTCATAATTTTTTCCTTTGAACAATTACTTTTACAATTAGATTCCCACTCAGTGGTTAACCATTGGAATCCCAAGAACTGAACTTATTTTTTTTTGTCAATTATGCATATTCAGTCATGCAGAAGCAGAGCTATGTGCCTTGGCCAGAGACAGAACCTTAAAATCTTGGCCAATGTGCTCCACCATCCATTCTTTTTTTATTTGTGGATGTCAAGAATTTGTACAACCAGTCAATGGATATTTGAGTTATGTAACTTCTCTCAATACAGTTTTATACACTTTACACCAAGAATGGAAAGAATGTCACATCCTACATTATCTTATATCATTCGAGCTCACAAAATAAGAATATTTATATGATGCACCCAGTATATAGAAAACTTTTAGACTAAAATCTTACAGGTCAACTCTTTCCATTTAGCTCATTTTTAGATTTTTAAACAAAATTCTTAATTTTTTTTCCATTGGATTCTTGCTCAAGAATCTTGTCTCATTTTTATATAGGTAAGCATCTGCCACATGTTTTTGAGAGGCAATTTTACAATCTCACAAAATAGTAATTGAGAACAAAGCATCTACATTAATGCCAACTCCATCTTCAAAACCATTGCCTTAAATTCTTTAATGCCAATAAAAGTATATTCTAAGACTCTTCACTTAGGCAACTGACAGCCTTTATAAAACATCCATCCACACTGAAGTGAGGAGACAAGCCTTTATGCTGCATGAATTTCTAATATAGCAGTCAAGTTTTCTTTCAAACAAATATCTCGTATCTTAAGTGCTGGCTTTACTTATTCTAAAGCCTAAATCTCTGGCTAACATACAAATATGACTGAGCTGACCAAAGCATGAAAGCTAATCAATAAAAAAGACTGGATGAAATTTAACATGATGGTTTTCAAAGATGAGCATTTAACTATGCAGTATCTTATTATTTTGAATTATATCAACTGGAGTTTACCAAGAATTTCATTTCCAAGAAGGTGATCGTTGTATAAAATATTAAAGTTGGAGGAAAAAAAACTACATATAGAACGTTTCAAATCTATACAATATCATGAGAAGAGTAGAGAGTTAATTATAGTTAAAATTTTAAATTTACGTTACATTAAAGAAATAATTATCAAAACTTCTATTTACTTTCAGGGTACTTTGAGCATAAAATTTTAAAAAATATTTAAAAGAGCTTTTATATATTTTAGCCCCTCACCCTATCTATCTATCTATCTATCTATCTATCTATCTATCTATCTATCTATCTATCTATCGATCTAAACTATCTATCTATCTGTCTGTCTGTCTGTCTGTCTGTTTACCTACCTATATGTTTGTGTGTGGTGGGGTGAGTGTGTATGCATATATATATATATATATATATATATATATATATATATATACATACAACTTTATTTACATACATATATATTATAATATAAATACATATACATACACATACACTCATACATACATATATGCAAATATGTATCATCTACAGAACAGAAAATAAGTACTTTTTTTTTATATACTAAATACATGAAGTTTAGTTAACGAGACTTTATATTTAGAATTTCAGGATGTATTTTTTCCCATTTTAAAAATCTAATTATATTTTACTTTCAGTATAGTGGCTTGCTACAGTGATGCACTATTTGGGGAACATTGCCTTAGACAAGATGCCCTAAGCTAGAATGAATTGGCTTTTTTAAGATATACAAAACAAATATTACTGTGACAAAGTGCAATATTATTGAAAATAATAATGGACATTAAGGTGAGCTTTCTTTCTCTCTTTCACTACCAGCATGACCGCAGCCACTTGGCTGAAACACATAAATAAATAAATAAATAAATAAAGTATTATCATATAATTGTTAGACAAACAATAAATCGGGAAGCAATCATTGAAATTTTACTTCATTAATAAACAAAGTTTGTTTGTATGTTTTTATGTCTGTTTTACTAAGCTCGTATGGATTAGAGAAATATGTTATAGTGGCAAGGATTTTTAGTAGAATGTCCTTCCTGTCACTGACCATTACCTGCTTTTAAAGGGATTTCTTTTCTTTCATATATCATCAGGAGCACAAAATGAGCAGATGGTTTGTTCGCATGAGAACAGATAACATTACTGATCATAGGTCACATAAAAATAAGTGCAAATGTTAAAAGAAGATATACACATGCATGCACGCACGCGCACACACACACACACACACACACACACACACACACACACACACACACACAGCCATGTGGTTTGGAAGTAAACATTTTAACCATACAAACATGCTATTGCCTTGTATTATTTGCTATATAAATAAATTTTTCTACTTTCAGTCTGTGAAAAATTAAGTAATACCCCTGCAAAAAAATGAAATAAAAGAGGCAGTTATAACAAATATTGGGTCATTCTATAAATAATATGGTTTTTTTAATACTTTTATTTTTCAAAATTAAGATAAACAAAGTTCTTTTTTAATCTAAAATATACTCTCCCTCATTTTCTACAATGCTCTTCCATCTATCTGGTAGACTTGCAAGGCCCCTTTTCCAAAATTCACTGGTCTGTGATGAAAAATACTCCTCCAGTACTGGTCTGATCTCATCTACAGAATTCATATTTTTTCTGTCCAAACGATTTTAAAGACTACAGAATAAATGATAATCAGATGGGGCAATGTCCGGCGAATATTGCGGGTGGGGCATCGTTTCTCATTCAAACTACTCCAGCCTTTCAAATATCATCCTCTCTGTATCTGACCAAGCATTATCCTGACAGAAGAACACCTTTCGTCTTGAAACCAAAGTTGGTCGTTTTTCTTCTAGTGCTGACTTAAGTCACTCAAGCTACTCACAGTAGATCTCCTTTGTTATTGTTTGGTTTGGGTTTAAAAGTTCAAAGTGGACTAACTGTTTCATATCCCACCAAACAGATAACGACACTTTACGTGGGTGAAGACCTTCTTTAGTCTGGGGTGCCAGTGTTTCTCCTTTCCCTACCCACTGTCCTCAGCACTTGACATTTTGATAGAGAATCCATTTCTTCTCACCAGTCACTATTCAGTCCAAAGATGGTTCATTCATGAGATGTAACAGCAAAGGAGCACACACATTCACTAGTTGAATGCGATTAGACTTGGAAATTTCGTGAGGAACCCATTGACCCAATTTGCTGACATTTCTGATGGCATGCAGGTGTTGATGAATGATTGAATGACCAAATCCAAGCTTGTCTGCTAGTTCCTCAACAGTTACACTGGGATTTTGTTCCACCAGGGTTTGAAGGACATCCTCGTCATGCTCTACAGATCTTCCACGATGAGGCTCATCTTCTGGGCTGTAGTTTCCGGCTCGGAAATTCTGGAACCACCGTTTACACTGGATTACACTTATTGTCTGATCCCCATATACTGCATTAATATTCCACACCTTTTCTGTTGGGTTGTTGCCTTTATTGAACTCATAAAGCAAAATATGCCAAATATGCTACTTTGTCACTTTCATTATAGCTTTGAAAAAGTAACTGTTAAAATCGAACTGCACTCTTCAAAACTTGCACTAAGAATAAGTACAAGGTAAAATTACTACCTGCTTTTGTAGCAAATTGATGCAGGTAGCTTATCACATCCCCCTCTAACTTTTAGTTCATGCAATTGAGAAAATCACCATCTTCTGTAATATTTTCAATAAGATAGGTAGACAGGCAGGCAGATGGACATAGATAGATAGATAGATAGATAGATATCAATAAATTCAAATGAATTAAATGAATTCTTAATTTATTCACATAAATATTCATGAAGTATGACAAAAAGAAAGCATTAAATATTAGCATTTACTGAGACTTGGAAACAGCTGCCAGTGCTTGTGCCGTCAGTCAAAAACTCCTCGTAACAAATGCCAGATTTCAGGAATCATCGGGAGAGAATGCGCACCATTTCAGGGCCTTCCTCTTGACAGCTTTACAGTGTATCAGCACCCCTCACTGATGTGAGACCCCACTTACTGTTTCAACTGACTACGTAAATATTTGCTGTAATATATTGTTGTGTGTATAAGGCAGTGAGCTGACATTCTGTCAGCTGTGCCAGGCAAAATGCTTAGCAGTATTTCATTCATATTTACATCCTGCCAAAGTCAACGTTGCCGTTCATCCTTTTGGGATAAAAAAAAAAAACAAGTACCAGTTGAGCACTGGGGTCAACGTAATCAACTCACTTCCTCCCACCGAACTTACTGGCCTTGTGCAAAAATTCAAAACCAATATATTACTGCGCAGTATGTGGTGTATATTATTTTCTTATCTAGTCATTATAATTGACTTACAGTAGTATTTTTTACTGATGTTATTTCTTTACACCACATTTATACTCTTAGAAAACATCTAAGTCATTTCACTTATTTATATCATTTTGCCCAGCTATTCCAATATCTAACAAATATTGTATAGGTTTGTAAAACAATACGCAGTTTCGTTTCATTTTTGTCCTTTTATTATTCTTTACATACATCAACTTCTGGGAAACAAAATCTCGCTACACAGTAGTAAAATTCAAAATAATAAGACACTGCATTGTTAAATGCTCATCTTTGGAAACCATCATGTTCAATTTTATCCAATCCTTCTTGTTGATTAGCTTTGGCCAGTTCAGTCATATTTGTATGATGGTCAAAGGATTAGGCTTTAGAATAAGTAAAGCCAGCACTTAAGATACGAGATATTTGTTTGAAAGAAAACTTGACTGCTATATTAGAAAATCATGCAGCATAGAGTCTTGTCTCCTCACTTCAGTGTGGATGGATGTTTTATAAAGGCTGTCAGTTGTCTAAGTGAAGAATCTTAGAATAGACTTTTATTGGCATTAAAGAATTTAAGGCAATGGTTTTGAAGATGGAGCTGACATTAATGTAGATGCTTTGTTCTCAATTACTATTTTGTGAGATTGTAAAATTGCCTCTCAAAAACATGTGGCAGAAGCCTACCTATATAAAAATGTGACAAAATTCATGAGCAAGAATCCAATGAAACAAAAATTAAGAATTTTGTTTAAAAATCTAAAAATGAGCTAAATAGAACGAGTTGACCTGTAAGATTTTAGTCTAAAAGTGTTCCATAAACTGAGTGCAACATACAGACATGCTTGCTTAGGGATACCAAGTGGTACAATATAAAGTTAAATGTAACATTCTTTCCATTGGTGGTGTAAAGTGTATACTTCTTCCTATATTGACATTTTAAGTTTACTGAGGCAATAAATATACTAGCTTTTCTTGTCAATGTGAAATAAAATTCTATTGTAATACATACATCATAGTAATCGTGAAAATGCACAACATTATATAAATATATCATCAATATAGTACAAAATACTTTACCATTCATAATGTAAATAGTATTTATCATGTAAACAGTATGATATAAATTATCTTCATACCTAAGCACATACATTACAAATTTGTAATTCCATGACCTATCATACTTTGTGTATAACTCAAATAGACATTGATTGGCTGTGTACCTTTTGACATACCTCCTCTCCCATCCACCAAAAAAGAGAAAAAGAAAATAAATGAGGATTAATTTAAAATACTGATAACGATTTATCACAACATAATGGTGAGAAGTTATAATTTACCAAAGATCAAAATGTATATTTTTTGTATGAATATCTAAGAGGATCAGTAATGTTGGTGGTTAAAAGAACATTGGCAGTATGACGCTCAATGACCACGGCATTGCTGTTCTATTGACTAGATAGTCATGCATTCAGATTTTGCTACCTTATTACTTCTTATCCTTCAGCTCACCTTGCTCCTTAATTTTTCACCCCATCCCATTCTCATTCACTTCTCTTCATCTTTTTATTTCTCTTCTTTTCTCCATTTCTCACCCAGTTTTTCTTTTATACCTCTTCCTTTCTGCATATGCAAGGTCACATTTCCTTGAGTTCTCCACCAGTTGCTGCTAGGTGTTTAAAGATAGAAGGCATGCAATTCTTCTGTTCTTTCTTTCTTCCCTCCTAATATCTTAACTCTGGCAAGGACTTTGAAACATTGGATATTCTGTTTCCTATTGCAATTCCAATGTACTCTTTCAGTTTTTTCATTCAAATACTACCTGCCTTGCTGATATATATCTCTTTTACTCTTTTAGTTGTTTCAGTCATTTGATTGTGGCCATGCTGAGCACCAGGACATATTCTTTGTAAGAGACTTATTCTATTGTTCACTTTTTGCTGAACTGCTAAGGGACAGGGACATAAACACACCAACATCGGTTGTCAAGCAATGGTGGGGGGGGGGGACAAACACAGACAAACAACAAACACATACATACATATATAAACATATATATATATATATATATATATATATATATATATATATATATATATATATATATATATATATATATATATATATATGAGCTTCTTTCAATTTCCGTCTCTCATATCCACTCATAAGGCTTTGGTCGGGCCAAGGCTATAGTAGAAGACACTTGCCCAAGGTGACTCGCAGTGTGACTGAATCTGGAACCATGTAATTGATAAGCAAGCTTCTTACCACACAGCCACTCCTGAACACACACACACACACACACACACACACACACACACATATATATATATATACAGGGGTTGGTCAAAATAATTTTGAAATATCTATAAAACCGTCAAAAGCTTCTTTATTTTTATGTTTTTTTTAATTTATTATTAGTGTTGCTTAATATGTTTTGCTAAAATTGCTGTTTCTTTTCAGATATCATCAGAAAAAGGTAATTAAAATTCATTTAAATTACAGACTATCAGACTTTCAAAGAGGTCAAGTTGTTGGTGCTTGTATGGCAGGTGCTAGCATAACGAGAGGGTTTAGCTATGCATTCACCATTATCACCGATAATAGCCAATATATACATGGAATACTTTGAGAATTTGGCTTTAAGATCAACACCACTAAAACCAACCCTATGGCTGAGATATTTTGATGACACCTTTATACTCTGGCCCCACCAGGAAGATGTCCAAATGATGTTAGATCATGTGAACTCAATAAAGCCATTCATACAGTTCACAATAGAACAAGAAAAAGACAATCAGCTGGTATTCCTGGACGTATTAATAACACACACCAAGTAGGGATTTAGGACATCCGTATACTGCAAGACAACCCTCACTGGACGATACCTCAACTTCAATTCCCACCATCCATACAGTGTAAAGAGAGGGATTGCTCAGTGCCTAAAACATCAAGCAATAAATATAAGTAGCAATCATGATACACTCCACGAAGAAATAATGATCAAGCTCAGTAACAATCTATTAAGCAACAACTACCCGAAAAGCATACTCTCCACTCCAATTATGAAGAAAAGAGAGGATGAAACCGATAAACTGTCCACAGTCTATCTACCCTATGTGAAAGGCCTCTCTGAAAAGATACAAAAGATATACTGCCCATATGACATCAGGACAGTATTCAAAAGTAATGCAATACTTCACAAATATCTCCTTCGATTAAAACCACCAATAGAAGAGAATATGACTAAGAACTGTGTGTACTCCGTCCCATGCAGCTGTGGTAGGTTATTCAAAGGCGAAACATGCCACCCCTCAAAATAAGGATAGAGGAACATCACAAAGCTGTGATATGATGAGATATTGAGAAATCGAGTGTAGCTGATCATGAATGGTAAAATGGAGACCACCTTCCCCTGTGGGATGAAGTTAAAACAATAGACAGAGAACACCACTGGAAAATATGAAAACTAAAAGAAGCAGCACATATGCTAGGACACAACAACCTCCTAAGCAGACCGAGTGCAGATATGAACAGCATATGGGAACCAGTATTAAAGAAGGATAGGAGAATATTAGATTTATAAGCCCTAAAATTCCCTCCATAATTGCCCACGGGCATATGGTGTAGCAGTTAAGAGCACGGGTTACTAACCCCAAAATTCTGAGTTCAGTGACCTGAATAATAATAATAATAATAATAATAATAATAATAATAATAATAATAACAACAACAACGTCGAAAAATACCTTAGGAATGAGAACCCAGCTTCAAAATTTCCCCAAGACACCTGATGAAGGCTGGAAGGTATATCAGCCAAAACATTGTGTTAACAACAAACAAGATGAGGACAAATATCCGTCAATTGTAGATGATGTAAATAATGTACATAATTCCTCATCTCTTAAATATAGAACTGAATTCAAACTTTGTGCGAGTCCATACCTCATAGAATTCAGGCTGTAATTACTGCTAAAGGTGGTCCTACCCCATATTAAAATAAATTTGTTTGAAATTTTAAGGTGTTTCCATTATTTTGTCCAACCCCTGTGTATATATCTATCTATCTATCTATCTATCTATCTATCTATCTATCTATATATATATATATATATATATATATACACACACATGGAATCACAAAATTGTAATGAATGTACTTAGGTATGAAGAATATTTATATCATATTGTTTGCATGTTAAATACTATTTACATTATGAATGGTAAAGTATCTTGTACTATATTAATATATTTATATAATATTGTGCATTTTAATGATTACTATGATGTATGTGTTATAATAGATTTTTATTTCACATTGACAAAGAAAGACACTACATTTACTACCTCAGAAGTAAACTTAAAATGTGTAGACTTGGAAATAGCGATAAATAGAAGAGATCTCTCAAACTTGTTTTGTCTAATCAGAATAAAGTTATTTTGATGGGCTTAAAAACAATAAGTCAGAAGCTTACCTTCATAGGTGTGAAGTATGCATAAAATATTTATGAGAGTTGTTCAAAGGTCAGAATTAATATGTTCAGCCACAGAGTTCTTCATTTAGTTAAGTAGCCACCAATGATGTCTATACTACCATGTTATTTTCCTTTTTATTCTTAAATTCATTATTAAGCATTTCCCTCTCCTAGAATTGGTTCAATTTTATAGCATATGTAGTTCCTACATCCATAAATTTGTCTTTACTTAGTTTTTTACTGTCTTCATCTATTTCTCATAACACTGGAAGTACTAAACAACACTATACGCATCATAGTTAAAAAAAACAAAGATGAGCGGAAAATAATTGTTTTCTAAAGTATTCACTGACCCCCATCACCCTTTTGTTTCATCTTCCTTTAACTAAATTGTACTCTACTAGTAATAACACTAAAAATAGAAGAAAACATTTTTCATCAGCTGACATAAGTGCATACATTTAAAGCTCTTTTGATGAGATCACCTAAAATGGACAATAAAAAGAAGCCTCAAATTTGAAGTCATCTCAAGCATATGTCAATTAACTTGCTAGCTACATTACTTTCACATGACTTGTCATAACACTTTAGAAAACGAATCTGTTTAATGATTAATTTTTTAATGATTAATCTCTCAGGTTGAAAAAAAAAAACAGTAAATGATTTCAATAAAAATCAGATGACAAGTTACATCATTAAAATTCTTGCTAGAAATCAAGTTACACAAAATCAGAGACACAAGTCAGTGAAACTAATATATGGAAGCTGTAAATTACAATTCTATTATTTTGTTTCATTTAATAAGATTGTAAAAGCTACAGGGCTGTTTATTTTTTTCCTTTGTTTGATTTTCTTTTATATTACAGAAATTTGTGCAAGTATGAGATATGATGTTGAGATCATTATGTCGTTGATATTAAGCAATTAAGTAAGTGGTTGCATTTGTGGACAAGAATGACCATCAGATAAATATTTCCATACACTTTTTTTCAAATTTAACAATTTATACCTTACATATATACAAGACCTATCTATACTAAAATGAAGACAGCTACTTGTTAATTAGTTGTGAGTACATAACTCTTACTAAAAAAAGAGCAATTATTAAAATCCATACTGTCTAGAAAATTCTTATAAATTCCAATTTTAATATAGTTTTATGAAAATATGGTTTCCAAGGAACTTTTATTATTAATGATTTCAATAACCTATTAATCATGAAACTATTAGTCAGGAAGCTAATTAACTGCAACACACTTTTTTAACATCTTACATTTGTATCCCTTTTCTTTTGTTGTTTCCTTACAATGATGCCTGTCTTTGTCTCTCTCCCACTTTCCAGCTATTTTTTGTCTACTACCTTTATTCATATTAGGTTTTTTAATTTATATCTTTATAACTTTTTCTCTCTCACTTTTATGCTCATCCTTTTTTCATCATTTTTCATCCGGTGGTCTTTGTCATTCCCCCCCCCCCCACCACTTCTCTCTCTTGAGCTGACTCTCCACCACTTTTATTCAATTGTTTTCATTAAAATTAAGTAAGTACAAAGTTTTTCTTTAAGTACATTGAGAGCATTTGTGAAAAATTTCACCATATCTAGTTATCAAATCAAAATTACTTAGAAATGTTTCATTTCAGGTCTTATATATATTGACAGATATGCATAAATACAGCCATTATATTCAAGCAAACGTGACATACACTCACAGAAAATTGCCCTCTGGGCGGTATTTCTGCTAGTTTGGATAATGCAGAAGAACATTTCTGTGTATCTGAGGTAATACTTGAAGATTTACAACATGGAAGATGCAGAGAATGATTTTTGTTAAATTTGCTATGTTGCAAGTGTCCTACATTATTATACATATGAAAGAAAATAGAGCTGGCAAATTGGTATATGGAAAGATGGATACTGTCATCAAAACACAATTCTAAATTAACCTTTGTTGAACATCTATTTTTCAAGTACTATATAAGAACAAGTAAAAGATGGTGAGAGCATGGAACAAAGGGACAAATTTATATGTGAAGAACAAGTTGATTTTGACATAGGGTTCAAATTCCCAGTTTATATAATTCTGTTATATAACACTGTTAGTTGATACATGCTAGCCAAAGATGATTGGTAAACATTTGAATAGGAGTTGTCTTCTCTCAAAGGTCAGTCCATACCTTTTATGGCTATATAAGTCGGTTGTGACTCATAGCTGGAAATTAAATAAAGATGGCTTGAATCTATCCAAAGCCTTGCTATAATGGTATGGGTCTTCAAAGTTTTAAGCTTTCGTAAACATATTCTTTCTCTGGTCATCCTTTTGTATTGTTATTATGGAATTGAATTAAGGCAGCATGTTGGCAGAACTGTTAGCATGCCAGACAAAATGTTTAGTGACATTTTGCCTGTCTTTACATTCTGAGTTCAAATCCTACTGAAGTCGACTCTGCCATTCATTATTTCAGGGTTTATAGAATAAGTACCAGTTGCACACTGGGGTCGACATAATCGACTTACCCTCACCCTCAAAATGACTGGCCTTGTGCTAAAATTTGAAACCGTTATTTCAGGGTCAATAAAATAAGCACCAGTTAATTACTGGAGACAGTGTAATCGACTATCCCCTCCCCAACAAAAAGTTTCAGGCCTTGTGCTTATTGTAGAAAGAGTTATTATGGGTTTAAATATGAAAAAGTATTAGGCATGGCTGTGTGGTAAGAAGCTTGCTTTCCAACCACATAATTCTGGGTTCATTCCCACTGTGTGACACCTTGGACAAGTGCCTTCTACTATAGCCTCAGGCTGTGAGTGGATTTGGTAGATGGAAACTGAAGAAACCCGTTGTGTGTGTGTGTGTGTGTGTGTGTGTGTGTGTGTATGTGTGTGTGTATGTATGTACATATATACATCTATGTCTGTGTGTCTCTGTATCTGTGTTTGCCTCACTCTACCACTGCTTGACAATCGGTGTTGGTATGTTTATGTTCCTACAACTTAGCAGTTCAGCAAAAGAGACTGATAGAATAAGTACCAGGCTTTAAAAATAAGTAATGGGGTCAATCCATTTGACTAAAACAAATTCAAGGCAGTGTCTCAGCAATGCCACAATCTAATGACTGTAAAGCATAAAAGAATCCTAGATCCTATAACATTTAACATTCTCAGAGCATGACTGACAGTCCCATAGTATCTAAAAGTTTATTTAACTACTAATTTTCTCATATTTATATGGTTTGACAGACATATAATTATTATTATCGTCATTTAAAATTCTACACACACATAATCACAAAGAAAAGAAAATAGACAAAAATGAAATATAAACAAATAGAAATGCCTATCACCAACCCTCCAAGTTACTATAAGCAAATTGATAACATCCTCCCCATCACACACTTACATTTGCAAGAAAAGCAAACAACATACCACAGAAATAACATACAACTAATGACAAATTCAAATAACAAACACAAACACCAGACCACCTATATGCACCATCAGCTACGTATATACACCACAAATAGCAAGTTGTTATAGCTTCACTTGAAGATCACAGTGGCATAAAATTCAAGTTTCGAGACAAACTCACAGCTTCAGTTTCAATAAAAAAAATCTATATAAATACATATGTGTGTGAGTGTGTGTATATATAAATATGCAGGTATATATGATACACACATATATATATAATGTGTTTTGCTTAGGAACAATACACATTACCAGAGTTTTCTGACTTGAATTGAGTAGAACAAACCTCTCCAAATCATTGTCAAAGTATCTGTGCAAAGGTAGTAAGGGTTGGCTAGCTACCTTGTACTGGTATGGAGTGGTATAATGTTTAACAATAAAGTGAAGTCAAGTAATGATATTTTGAATGCATTTAACATGAGTGTCTCAGATCATTGTACAACAGATAAAAAGGCAGTCATTTCTTACTCAACATTGTCCTCAGTTAGTACATTTCAAAATGACTTAACTGTTTTGAAATGTCTTAACAGAGGAAAATGTTGTGCTAGAGATGATTTCCTTTTCAACTATAGGGAAATTATGTGAAATGCACATATTAAATATCATTTCTTGGTCTGACTTCATTAGCTTTGGATTCTACCTAGGATGACCTGCCTTAACCTACTATCTAATATTGGTCTCACATTCTGGTGCCAAGCTAGCAATTGCAGGGTAGGAGTAAGTCAATTACATCAACGTCAATGTTCATCTGGTACTTATTTCATTGACCCAGAAAAGATGAACTGCAAAGTCAGCCTCAGAAAAATTTGAACTCAAAACATAAAGACAGACAAAAACCTGCTTAGCATTTTGCCTAGTATGCAAATGCTTCTGCCAGCTCACCACCCTAAAACTGCTGTCTAATATCGGTTTCAAATGTCAGTTTAAGGCCAGCAATTTCAGAAGAGGGGTTAAATCAATTACATTGACTCTAGTGTTCAACTGGTACTTATTTTATCGATCCCAAAAGATGAAAGATAAAGTCAATCTTGGTAGAATTTGGATTCAGAATGTAAACACAATCAAAATTTCACTAAGCATTTTGCCCAGCATGCTAACAATTTTGCTGTCTAATATCAATAATAAGGACTAATTGTTCTGAAAGAATATCAGCACGTATCACAACCATTTTAAACATTCCTCAGCTGATCGTCTATTGATCTCTTGTGATCTAAACTCCATTAGCATTCATTTCTACCCACAAGTTCTTTCATTGTATAAATATAAAAATGCCTTAATCAATCCTGATACCAGTTGTATGACTGTCTGTACCTTTATTCTATTATACATATACCAGCTTGATTGGAACACTGTCTATAGCCAATCCTCACTTAGGCAGCCATAACATCCTTGCATTTATAGTTGCACTTCAACTTGGCGTTTAGCCAGGAACACCAGCCTGAGCACTAATCGTATCTGATTATTCTGTATCATCAGATGTAAGAGTACTTGAAACTTCTATTTACTCACACACACACATTAAGTACACACATGTACTCATATCATTACTTCATGTCAATACTGGAATGCATTGAACTGGTTTCATCTTTCAAGTCATTATAGTCCTTCATTACATCACACCACCAACCAAAAAAAGCCGGCTAACATGATCATTGTTGTTCAGTATGGATGTACATCCCATCATCAAAGAATGGATTTTAGTGGCACTGGTAGTAAAGAAGTTAGCCCATTACGCATGCACACACACACACACACACACATTAAGTACATACATGTACTCAAGCCATTACTTAATGTCAATACCAGCATGCACTAGCTCAATCATGTCTTTCCATTCATCATACATTCATACAAGTTGAAGTATCAAAGTACATCTCTTAGCTAAGTTTGCATACATGAGGCTGATAACATCATAAGACTTGGAAGGCAGCTCCTTGAGCGGCATTCCTTGTCTGATAACCTAGAATATATGCCCAAAGAAGTCGCATGACTTTACTGCAACATATCATCACTTGAAAAGATAAGCGTATATGAGCAGAAGACCATGCATGGACAGGTTAGTAGAAAGCTCAGAGATGATAGTAACATTGATCATCAAAGCAGTCTATCATGGACCAACAACTGGATTACTACCTTCCACTTTGAAGGGGTATGTGTTTGCATTCCCAGGAACAGGAAATATTGACCAAATACCTAATGCACAAAAGGGACAGAAATACAGAAAAAGCAGTAAAATATGACAACCAATGCAGACTTTGTGGAGTTAACACCAAAGATATCACCCACTTCATAAGCAATTATCCAAAAATGTGATCACAGTTTTATCTACCAGTGAGACATGATGTTGTAGCTAGGACATTGTATAATGAGATCCGCCAAAAGAGTAAGCCCAAACACAAAGAAATAAGAACTCACAGTATGGTGGAAGCTATAGCCACTCATAATAAGAAGGAGTATTGATGAAATGTCCCACTGCAAACCTCAATAAAATGTAAACACAATAGACCTGAGATAGTGATTAAGAACAGAGAAGAGAAACTGTGTATAGTTGTGGAAGTCAGCTGCCCAGCAGATGCTGAAGATCAGTTCAAAAGAGAATACTTACAATGAACTATTGAAAAATCTACACTTACTTAATCCAGATTACAAGTTTAGATTTATACCAGTAATTATTAGGACACTGAGATCTGTAACACACTGCCTAACTACCATTCTTGAGAAATTAGCTTTCTCAAAACCAGAAAAGAGAAGATTGATTCGAAGGCTATAGATCCAAGCCATCACTGGAACTGCAAAAATCTGCAAAACGTTCCAGAAGTTTATCATTTAAGTATATATGAGCACGTTCATATATGCAACTATATGCATGAGAAGACATACATAAAACAAAACATACAAATCTGCACGTATACATACATGCATGCATGCATAAATAAATAAATAAATACATACATACATACATACATACAAAAATACCCTGTTGCTGATGTTGAAATTCCAATGAAGGAGCCTTGGATCTAGGTTGGAAAACTAGCTCTTTCTCTATTGGCAAGAAATCTTGATATAAAACTGAATAATGACACACATACATACAGGCATGCATACATACATACATACATCTTAAGTTGGAGAACTCCTTTCCAGGTACTCTGAAAATACAACAGTCTCGTGGACATACATACATACATACATACATACATACATACATACATACATACATACATACATACATACATACATACATACATACATACATACATCTTAAGTTGGAGAACTCCTTACCAGGTACTCTGAAAATACAACAGTCTCGTGCAACCCAAAAGAGGCTGGACTGGCCTACCTAAATAGAAGCTTGAAGGAGAAGCAGGCATCATACCAGCAAAAGCAATGCATGGGTACATATCCCATTAGCTAGAAGGCAACAACAATATTGACAGGAAGAGTTACTTCTCCTGGACATGTGATAGATACATTACATCCCACCTAGAGGGACATGCCTTCATTATCCAGCAGCAGGAGATAGGTACTAAATTCCTGATAAACAAGAGGGACAAAGATGCCCCAAACCTCCACTTTGTGGCAGAAAATATTTGCTCTGTTATACCAGTGTGGAAGATATCATCCATTCCATCAACAGCTACTCCCAAATGTCTACAAGATACTACTCACCTCTGAGGCATGATATAGTTGCAAAGACTATTCATAATACTATCCACAGGAAGGATTGCCATGACATATACATCAAAGGCATGCCAGAACCAGCAGGTATTTAAACCTTTCAAAATAAGAAATGCTGGTGGAACAGCCCAATAAAATCATTGTGTTGACTGACTATCATCAAAGGGCCACGCCATCAATGGTGACTACTGTGCAATCTTGCTGAGACAAATATGAAAGGCTATCAAGACCAAATGCTCAGGAAAACTAGTGAAAGGGAGCTTGTTTCACCAGGACAATGCTCCAGCACACAAGTTCTTGGTTTCAATGGCTGCTGTGTGTGATTGTGGCTTTGAACTGGTTGATCACCCGCCCTATTATCTGTTCCCCAACATGGAAAAACACTTGGCTGGGAAGTATTATTTCAGTCATGACATCATATCTGCTGTTCACCAACAGAATGAAATGCTTGTATTCAATGGGATCCAAGCACTGCAACACCAATGAAAGAAGTGTGTGGAATGCAAGAGGCACTATGTTGAAAAATAAACCTCATTTGTTCACATTCCTTGAGTTTATCTTGGTCAGCCCATGAACTTTTCAGCTAACCCTCATATGTATATACACACACACACAAACAAACTGTAGCACAAGAAATGTTGGTGGAACATGTCCATTGAAACTTTTACCAAATGCTAACATAACAGACCTGACATAGTTATTCGCAATAGAAAAGAAAAGTCATGTACATTCATAGAGTTTACTTGCCTGACAGATGTCAACATGTCTTCCAAAAGTCAACAAGGAAGACAACTATTTTAAAACTTGTAACTCCTCTACCCTGATTATAAATTTATATTTACACTAATAGTCATTAGTGCACTTGGTTATATTAATAAATGCCTAACCCACAATCTGAAGAAGCTAGGATTTTCAAGCAAAGAAAGAGACTGGTTAACATGAACTTTATGGATACAATCTTTAAGTGGAATAAGAAGAATATGCAAAAGTTTCTGAAAATTTGATATATAACATTTATCTTTTTGCTATGGAAATACCAATGATGGAGCTTTTGTTTTTTTTCCACCATTCTGGAAAGAATTGTAAATAAATAAATAAACAAATAAATTAAAAAAACTAAAAAGGAAAGGATATACTTGATGGGGGACTAAATTCCAATGAAAATGGCTGTTTCTCAATGTTTGTAAAATTTGAAACTAAAAACAGGAAAACACATATATAAATGTATACACATATATGCATGCATGTGTGTTTATAAATAAATACAAACACACACCACATGCACACACACGCACACACACACACATATACATGCACACATAAATACACAGATACTTACAACCTTGCCAGTGAGCAGGTGGCCAATCAAACTTTAAAACTCAAATTAGGAAGAGAAACCACATATTGATATACATACATGCATATATAAATGTATATGCATATACATATATATATATATATATATATATATACACACATCACATGTATATATTTGTGTGCATGTGCAACGTACATACACTATGTAGATAAATAGAGAAAGGGGGGAGAGGGAGGAAGGGAGAGAGAGAGAGAGAGAAGATCACTGTACTATCTTCAGTAAAAGTGCTGAATTTGAATCAACACATGAATGAATTCAATTGATTTGACGTCTACATTTAAACTAAAGTCTACTTAGAGCAACTTCTATGTTGGTAATTTAATTGCTATGCGTTGTTGTGTCTGTAAATTCTAGCTTAGAAATTTGAAAGCATTTCTATGGCCGTAGTAAATCTATATAGACTGAGAAAAAGGGTTAAGCAATTTTCAGTCTAATTTTGAATTCTTTGCTTCTTTTTTTTATGATGCAAAAATTTATACTTTTTAACATTGATCAATAAAAACAATAATGTAGAATATAATACATTTTTGCTGTTAGTTTTTAACCAGCCTTAAAACACCTGTTAACAGCCTGCCAACAGCTCATGGCATGATGGATGAGACCTTGCTAGCTTGAATAATCAAATACTAAAGTTGAAGAAATTAATGTCAGCAACAGGTATCATATTTACTCTTCTTGTTTAAGAAAATCCTTTACAATGAAAGCTCACATACAAATGAATTTATGCAGTGAAGTAGAAAAATACAAGATTGATAATTATGTGTAATGTATTGCTAATTATCTGTGGTCTTTAGAATTTTTACATCCATTTTCTCATATTTACATGTTTAAAGTGTTTTCATTTTCATACTGTCCTCAATTTCAAGTTTTTGCAGCAGGAATACTAATTCACTGAAATTAATTTATTGTTATTGTTTGCTTTAATTTTTTTTTTGTTTAACATTATTTCAAGTTACAATCCATCCATTAGCAACAATCATTTATAACCTTGTTGGTAGTGTACTATGCTACACCAGATCATTTTAATTTGCAATTTCTTTTAAGTCTCAGTTGCCTTATACAAAATCTATCTATGATTTAGAATGCAAATATAGATTTGAATATCTATCTTTTATTTCAGATAATCCTTTTCTCTCTTGCTGTGTTTATCTGTCATTTACAATTAGAATCCTTGAACAAGTAGAACATAATGCATCATCTATAACAGAAAGTTATTAACAGTTAAGTGAGAGGAATTATGATAATTTTTCATAAAATTCATATTAAATGCTTATACATTTTCTTGAATTCTCTATATGTCATTGCTGTTCTCACATAACAAAAAGTTTTGTCATAACCACCATCATCTCCACCCACTCAAAGAACTACTATTTTCCATCCATTATTCATTGACTGGAAGGGTTAAATGCCATTAAGATTAAATTGTACATTAATTCTCTATTCTTTTGTCTTGTCCAAGTTCAGGATTGATATTTATTTTATCTGTTTAGCATTCTTCCCATCGTGACCAAGGGTCAAAGCCATTCATCTTCAAAATGAGCTCATCCTTTGGTCAGTTGTCTTAAGCAAACCATATAACCTTTATCTAACAACTTCCTCATCACAATGAGGTGACCTCTTATCTCTACTTAGGTCTTTCTTAACCAAAATATTTCGAAAGCAGATCCACAGCATAACAAGAGTTATATTAAAAGAACTGATCCACGGACCAGGTTTTACTGACATAAAGTAGTAGCACAGTATGAAAACTAAATTCAGTCAATGTGTCCTCTGATATACCAGATTGCAGGAAGAGGAAATATTTTATAAAATTTCTTTAAATCAAAGTAAACTCTTAAAGCCATACTATGTTGGATCAGAAAAACCACTAACCTGAACAGTAAAGCAGTCTGGTAACAGATGATGCCAACATCCTTAATGGCTTCCCTTATTTCCTTAAGTCTTTGAAGATTTATATTTTTGCATCTGAATTCAAAGAATGGTTTTTAGTGAAACACCTAATGCTTATAGAAGATGGAGCGACTACTACCACACTCAACCATTTAGAGGCAGACTGCATACATTTAGTTTCATACCTATTTGCATAAGATTTAACAGAAAATATTGAGCTGAAAGCTTTTAAACAGAAAATCAACCATCCAAGCAAACGAATAGTTTTAGATTCTGTCTCAAAATCATTTACCTAGAACAACTCTGTAAATATCTCTTGTAACACTGGTTTCATGAGAATGATGTTGAACAAGGGGCATATCAATGTCTTCATTTTCACATCAAATTCAGAGTTAAACTAGTTCACATAAAACATGAGACTCTACAATAATAATTATTATTTGCACAATTTTAACCTCTTAGTATTTACAGTTAACAATTCCCCATAGTGATTTTCCATATCTTCTCTTTAATTTCTGTGTCAATATCATGATTTTCATTATTCAGTTTGTATTCCAGCTAATTTATGAATGTTCACTCATTGCTTTGAAGAGTATCATATTTCTACTTCTCTGTAGTTTTCTTTGTTGTATGCATTGCCAATTTGTTCCCTTTCTAATGTCAAGATACTTCACCTTCCTTCTACCCAAATCTCATTATTTATTTTCACAAATTTATCAATTCTGTCTTCTCATATTAAGTTGATAAACACCTTGTTGTTCAAATACGGGTTTACATTCAGAAGACATGATATTATTCTACTCTATAATGAATAGACATTTGCATTTCAAAAGTATTAAAGGACATTACAGTCTCCTGGATAAACTTAACAAATTGTTCACATATTTCACATTTCTCAAATTCCAACTCGTTTCCTTGGAGAAACAATAGAAGGCAAACCAACATATACCTACTGAATAATAGTCTAAAACCAGAAGACTCATTTCTGCTTCTTTGTTTTCCACAAAGATTAAACTCTATCAGTTTTGCAATTTTAAGAAAACAGGTGTCATAAATATTTTCACATTAGCAAATAGCTTAGTAATATACTTATTAACTACATTTTATAAGGTAACATTATAGTAAAAGTCAACATGTTGTGTATTTTAGGTTAAAGTGATAGACATCTTTAAAACTAAAATGAATAGTGCCTATTAAAGTTGCTTGTTCTAGCTATCCATATTTCTTTTCAAATATTTTCATTATTGATAAAGATATGTACCAATTTGTTCTCTGCAGGTATTTGTACACAGGATATTTCTATTTACCAATTATATCCATAAACTACAGAATATGCCTGCCAACTAATATCAATTGTTTGTTCCTAAGGGAATTTTTTCTCTCAAACCCATTAATTTATGAAATTATATTAGGACAATATAGTTTTTACTTTAACATATTTTTTTGTTGCATGACTAAAAAAATTCCATAGCATGTATGTGAATAAAAACATAAATAATTTGAGTTTACTATATTCATCTGATGCTCTTTGACTAATTTTCCTTTTTAAATGTTAATGCTTTTCTAAAATATAAGTACATTTTAATGCCATCATTCCCTAGAGATGATAAGAATATTTCAACTTTGACATTCTTTATATGATGGCAAATATCATTATCACTATAGGAACACACAAACTCAAAGGCTTAAACATATCAGTTGATATTAAATAAAAGCATGAACAAAAATATAAAAGATATTGTTTTCTATATCTGTATGATAGTCTGAAATTCACCGACATTCTTTTACATTCAACATTTGAATTATTTAGAAACTCAACTGCATTCTTCTTTGCTAAAATCTATTTAAAATGTCAGCAATTTTATGAGTGTATGAATAGAACTTTTTAAAAAGAAAACCTTTCAGTATAAACTGTAATGCAGAAACAGGGCAATATTAAATATAAATTTCTTCAAATACTGAAATGATAGCTTATGAAAAGTGTAAATATGCATGTTGTTGTACAGTATTTGAAATCATTACATTTACTTCCCAAAGCAATTAAGAAAGTTGCAGCACCAATTCTAAAAGCATTCACGAAAATGTATCTGGTAGATTAATGATTTCTCAAGCATGTTTATCCATTTTAACTTGCTTTAATCTTTATTGAATATAGAATTTACACATATCACACAATTCTTAAATTTGGAACTGATATCGCCTTCTCCTTTAACAACTTATTGGAAGAAGAATTTCATAGTTAAATATCTTGAAACAAACTCTTAAGTATGAAAATACTGAAAAGCCATTGATTACATGCAAAACAAAAGTGCATTTTACACTGGAGTATTGTAGATGCATTTGAGATAAAGTACTCCTCCCCCTCTCTCTGTGTTTCTTTCTCTCTCCACACACGCACACTAACACACACACACACAAATAATATATATATATATATATACATAGGCAATTCAAGTAAACAAATGATTCAAAACAACAAATAAAAACGAACATGTGGACACACTGAAGAAATGTATTAGATTGACGCTCAGTGAAAGGAGAAAGTTTGATGATTTGAGCATAGCTCTTCATCAGAAAGAAGAAAGGGAAAAGTCCAAAGAAGGAAAAGAAAAAGAAATCGCCAATGGCACATGTGTAGTTACATTGCTGAAGTGACACACACACACGCACGCACACGCACACATACATATATACCATGCATACTTATATATTGGTTTTAAATTCTGGCACAAGGTAAGTAATTTCAGGGGAGGGGGTAAATCAGTTACATCAACCCCAGTACTCAACTTGTACATATTTTATTCACCTTGAAAGGATGAAAGACAAAGATAGCCTTGGTGGCATTTGAACTCAGAACATGACGATGGATGAAAAGGCACTAAGCATTCTGAAAGGATGAAAGGTATTTGAGTGGTATTTGAGCTCAGAACACAAAGACAGAGGAAATAGCACAAAACATTTTACCCAGTATGCTAATGATTCTGCCAGGTCATTGCCTTCATGTATACATATATATTAACAATGCATATGTGTGTGTGTGTGTGTATGTGTGTGTGTGTGTGTATGTGTGTGTGTGTGTGTGTGTGTAGACAACACCAAAAATGTAATTTGTCTGATAAGCAAGCTCTCACTCAACAATATAGAAGATAAAATATCCAAGAAAACTAATAATAGCATGTGCTGATGAAAAAATAAAAAAATAAAAAAGGACCCAATTAATTGAATAAAAGATAACTTTGTGTGCCACACATAAGTTCTTATATTTTCCCCTATGGTTTTCTTTTTCTTTTTTCAAAGGCCTGGTTTGAAATGCCAGAACTTTTCCCATCCTTACAACTCACTAACTTTATTTTATGAAATTTTAAAACTTAATACTCTATGGCTATTGCTCAAACTATTGTGTGTGTTTTCTCTTGTCTGTCACTTCTATAGGTAGAATGTTTTTTATTCTCTAGGATTTACTATCTGCATATTGCCCCTACCAAAAGCCTTCATAGTACAACTGCTTTGTCTCCTCATTTCTTCTCCAAAGTTGCTTCATTCTAGATTCTCATCCTCATCTACATTACATCTCTAACTATTAATATGCATGAATTCCAACTGAATAGAAATAGAACAGGCCTGGTCAATTATTTTTTCTTTAAACAAAGAGTGCCTGAACCAGCTATGATTAAGTACTTTCCCACCTTTTAAACTAACACTTATAACCAAAAATCTAGAGAATCATACTGAAGATAACATCAAAACAATTATGATGAATATAAAACTTTTAAGAATATTAACTGCTTTTAATTAAAACAGAAATTAAGACTACTTTCTTCTCGGTGTTAATATCATCACTTTATTATTATTAGTTTTTGTTTTTTGTTTTGGTTTGTATTTTTTTATAACACTATCAAAGAAAATAGTCAAATATGTTAGAACTAATGCAAGATAAATATTGAATTCATTTAAAAAAACTTGTTTACTATTGAATGAGTTCATCCATAAAAATATCAAAAAGAAAAAAAAAACAACAATCAATTAACTTCTAAGTCATTTAAAATTTTTAAATATTAATTACTGGTTAAAAAATAAGAGACATTTTAATTTGCAATTACATGCTTAATATAGATAAGTAGTAAAGTTTTAAATATATAGGAGCAGCAATTGAACACTAAGTAAAATATCAAAGAATAAAATATTGATATCTCACCAAAGATTAGAACTTCCTTTTAAATGTTGTTATGATAAAATATATTATTTCATAACATTTGCTTCATATTATGTTCAAAGATATTTCAAAATCGTTTGATAATATAACTAGTGTCGTAGGTGGTCAAGTTGATAGAGAGTTAGCTATTATTTTCTTTTGGCTGGGTGGAGCTATTAGCCGTATTCTCTTATTGCATTGTGAATATAACTATCAAATGGTGTAGTCCATCTGGCAGTAACTAAGTATGATAAGAGATATAATCTATTACTTAAAGTAATAGAAGTACTACATGATTGAATGAATTTTATTTGTTTGAAGAGCTGGGTTGATATCCTTCAAAGAATATGTAGTGGAGAAGTTTGAGTTAACTTGCCTTACAGTACAAGAATCTGACATCTGCAAAGGATCATAACTTTAAACTGGAAAATTGGCAATTTAATCTTATGATTTAAAAAGGAATCACCTAATTTTGGTGACATATTTTTAATAAAAAAGTAAATTTAAGAAACAAAAAATATTGTTCAATGTAGCTAAAATATTCATGAATTTGTTCTCAAAATTAGTTTAATTTCATTGTACCAGAAGCAATTAGCAAATTTAAGCTGACTAACATGAACACAGTTTTCATTTGCAGAATTTTAGTGAAAATTTAAAGAATCTTAAGAGCATTCTCAAAACTTTTGAATAAATTATTCAGATTTTAGCAATATCAGAATAACTTTTTTTAATTATAAAAGTCTAATGAATAATTTAAAAATTTTTATTGTTTTACTGTTTGACTTTTTTAAAACTGATATTCAATAAATTCATATTCATATAATAACATACACATATGCATACAAACAAAATATGTATGCAAGTGTAAATTTTATACAAGAATTTAGATGTTTTTATAAGTAGAATCATTATAGACAAATCAGATACGAGTTTGGTGTTATATTTCCAGGAGTGTGATTTGAAGAAATCTTATTGAAAAGAATCAGTTCAATTGTAATCACATCTCAGAATATGAAACCTGAATACATGAAATTTAGAGAGCAAAGTGAAACTGGGGGAAGATTCCTTTCATTCACCGGAAGTTTCATTTGTTTAGTGGCAAACTTTATCAACACGTCATATTCAGAAAAGGATGTTTTGATGTAATTATAAAAATCAATTTCTACAGCAGCCAAGGCAGCAACAAGAAAAAAGAAGTTAAAGAAGAAGGTTTCAACTCTTCACCTAGTATTCAATCAAAAGAAGGCAAGATTTCTCCCTGGTTGACAATTAGATTGAATGTTATGATTTAGAGAGAGATTTCTTTACATGAGCTACTCACATGAATATGGTCAATTTCTCATTTAAGTATTTAGCCAGATAAAGCATTTAGTAAATCCCAAATACCTCTATAGTATTTTCAGACAGTCATCATAGGCTTAATGGGAAGGAAGAAGGCAACAAAACACAGCTTGATAGGTCACATGTTTGGCAAACTATTTTATCTTTTAGAGTGATTCTGGAAATCTGTCTAAATCAATGACTATCAATATGGATTGCAGACATGGAGTTTGAATGCACTTGATCTGCAGCCAAAGAAAGGAAGAAATATATTTCAGGAATTTGTTCAAGTAAACACATTTCAACTGAGTGTTTGTGGGGAAGAGAAAAAGATGCACAAATATATTAACAATATATATAAGGGAAAAAGTGCAAGACCATAAGGAAAAAAGACAGTACATCATAAGGAAAATGAAAACAGAACAAAAAAGAAAAAAGAAATCCAGAATTGAAAGAACATATAAGTCATGCAGAGGAAAGCTGGTAAAAAGATCATTAAAAGGAGAATAAAAAAGAAAATGTGTTGATACTGATTGTCATTTGTATAGCGTTGTCAGGATTCACCTTGATGAAGTAGATTTTAAAGTTTATTAATGAAGATTTTTATAAGTTTGTTCCTACGTCTAAAGTTTGACTTAAATAAGTTATATTACTTGAATCTTTAAGATGACACTTTCATTTCACTTTAACAGACTCATTCTAGATGTTACCTACTGTTACTAATTTGCTTTATTATTTTCATTCAAACTACATAACTAAATTAGTGTACATATTTTTTTTTTTCCTGTTTAGATTCCTTTCATTTTTAGCCTACTTCCTAAATCTTAAATTCAATAAATTCTTGAGGCTCTTGTTACAGTCACAATAAGTAATAATCAATTATTTTCCATTAAATAGCTAATGTCACTCTGTTTCAGTATTCAAACATTTAAAATTTCACTTCAGTTATTGAATAAATATTACTTGAATGTCTTCTGACTTAATTACAAAAACACTGTCATCACCTGCTCCTTATTTAACAATCATAATGTATCTAAAATATTAAGTATCTTCCATGATTTTAAATGAACTAGTGCTTCAGATCAGAGTTTATGCATAGCAATTGAAATCACTGTCCTCTATACTTTAGAATACTAAGAACATATACATATATATACATACACATATGCACACTCACACACACACACACACACACACACACACACACACACATATATATTTTACCATTTGTACTGTTTAGTGATAATGGTTAAAAATTTTGGCACAAAGCTAGCAATTTCAGAAGAGGTGGGTAATTTAATTAGATCAACCCCAGTGGTCAACTGACACTTATTTCCTCAAACTCATGAAAGTTAAAGTCAACCTCAGGAGAAATTGAACTCAGAAAGTAAATACAGATAAAATGATACTAAGGTAATGATTCTACTAGCTTGCTGCCCTACTCCTTACTAATAATGAGATCTTTTATCCCATTATTATTCCTAATAATGGGATCTTTTATCCTTAAAATAGTATGCTGATCCATTAAATTATATGCTTTGATGAAATTCTTTATAGTTATGAAATGTTTCTTCATTTGGCTGATTCTGAGTGTAGACAGTTTGATCTGAGTTTCAGTGCTAGATTTGCACAAAAAACATTAAATGCCAAAATTTATATCAACGTTTACCTTTTTATTTGTTTCAGTCATTAGACTGTGGCCATGCTGGGGCACCACCTTAGGGAATTTTTGTTGCATGAGTCACCCCCAAGTACTTTTTTTAAAGCTTGGTACTTATTCTATTTGATGTCTTTTGCCAAAATGCAAAGTTATGGGGATGGGGATGTAAACACACCAGCACCGGTTGTCAAGTGGTGGTGGGAGATGAAACACAGAAACAAAGACACACACACGTGTATATATATATATATATATATATATATATGGGAGAATATACAAATAATAACAACAGACGAGGACAGGTGGTGTAAATAACAAAAGTATATATTAGTATGACGCTATATATATATATATATATACGACAGCCATCTTTCAGTTTCTGTCTACCAAATCCACTCACAAGGCTTTGGTCAGCCCAAGACACTTGCCCAAGGTGCCATGCAGTGAAGACACTTGCCCAAGGTGTCATGCAGTGAATCTGAACTTGGAACCACGTGGTTGGGAAGCAAACTTCTTATCATACAGCCACACCTGTGCCTTGGTTTAAATTTTTTTTAAACTCTTTAAAAATTGTTGCTAGTTAATGACATAACTATGTACCTTCTATAATATATCTTATGTGCAGAGAGAGAGAGAGAGAGAGAGAGAGAGACTGATATCTTTTTTTTTTAAATAAGCACGGCATTATTTATTCAATTAATGAATGACATCATTCTTTAGAATGTCAAAGGCCGATTATGGCTACATCTATTTATCATTATTATATTTAAGGTAATGTGGTGAACTGGCAGAAACATTAGCATGCCGGGAGAAATGCTTAGCAGTATTTCATCTGTCTTTACATTCTGAGTTCAAATTCTGCCGAAGTCAACTTTGCCTTTCATCTTTTCGCGGGTCGATTAATTAAGTACCAGTTGCGTACTGGAGACGATCTAATCGACTGGCCCCCTCTCCCAAAATTTTGGGCTTTGTACCTAGAGTAGAAAGGATTATTATATTTAAGGTGGTGAGCTGGCAGAATCATTATCATACTGGGCAAAATGCTTAGCAGCATTTCATCTGTTTTACATTCTGAGTTCAAATTCTGGCAGGGTCCACCTTTGACTTTCATGCTCTTGAGGTCAATAAAATAAGTACCAGTCATGCACAGGGTTCATGTAATTGACTCACCTACTCCCCCAAAGTAACTGGTCTCGTTCCAAAATGTGAAATCATTATCATTATATTTATTTCATTTTTTCTTTGGTAACTAATTATAATTTATACAGTTAGCACTGGAAGAACATGATATTGATGGAACCATATCATAAGCTTTTGAGTAATAGCATATTTTATTTCTCAGCTCTGTTAATTAGTTCATATATGACCTTTTAACTATCTTCTATACCTGTTAAATCTTGCTTCCAGCACCAAGATTTCTAGTGTGAAATATTTCAAAATATTTAATCTCCTTGCAGCAACTCTGGAAAAGTTGGCAGGCATTCCAATTTTTCAGGATAACCAATGCTACTCCAGTATTTTACTATTATTTAATCTCTTTATCTATCTCATATTTTCCATTCAAAATGCTTTGATTGAAACATGATCATCATCATTATCGTCATCGCACTCCTCATCATCTTTACCCTCATCTGCTTCCTCCTCCCCCCCCTCCTCCTCCTCATCATCATCATTTTAGCATCCACTTTTTCATGATTGCATGGGTCAAGTGGAATTTATTGGGGCAGATTTTCTATAGTTGGATGGCCCCCCTGTTGTCAACCTTCACTTGTTTCCAAGCAAAATAATATTTCCCCATAACCAGACATGTTTTCACTGAAAATTAGAAACAAATGATACTGCCTGGGGAAGAGGTAGGCCCAAGAAGACCTGGGCTGAGGTGGTGAGGCAAGACCTTCGAACATTGGGCCTCACCGAGGCAATGACTACTGACCGAGACCTTTGGAAATATGCTGTGCATGAGAAGACCCGGCAAGCCAAGTGAGACTTAAATCCAAGGCCTCTGCCAGGGGTGTAGCCAGCCCACTTATGCGTACCTTCCTTCATTGGTCAATAAACTCCACTTGCGAAGACCTGTTGAGGCAAGTGAAATTGAAATCGAACTAAATTCGACGACTGGCACCCATGCCAATGTTGTCTCCTTCATTGGACACTAAACTCGGCTTGCAAAGACCTGTTGGGGCAAGCGAAAGCGAAATCATGATGGCACCTGTGCCCAGTATCACCTTCCTGGCACTTGTGCCGGTGGAACATGTAAAGACATTCAAGCGAGATCGTTGCCAGTGTTCCTGGACTGGCTCCTGTGCAGGTGACATGTAAAATACACCATTTTGAGCTTGGCCGTTGCCAGTACCGCCTGACTGGCCTTCGAGCCGGTAGCACGTAAAAGCACCCACTACACTCTCGGAGTAGTTGGCGTTAGGAAGGGCATCCAGCTATAGAAACTCTGCCAAATCAGATTGGAGCCTGGTGTAGCCATCTGATTC
Source organism: Octopus bimaculoides (assembly GCF_046866305.1). NCBI lineage: Eukaryota > Metazoa > Mollusca > Cephalopoda > Octopoda > Octopodidae > Octopus > Octopus bimaculoides. Next base: position 61,092,463 of record NC_142930.1, read on the forward strand.
ACCAGTCCTCAGTCAAATCGTCCAACCCATGCTAGCATGGAAAGCGGACGTTAAACGATGATGGTGACACCCATTTACAACCATCATGCTAAGTCAACACACACACTCACATACAAGTTTATATAGGCCCCACCACCAAATAAATGAATCTTTTATCTTTTACTTGTTTCAGTCATTTGACTGCAGCCATGCTGGAGCACTGCCTTTAGTCGAGCAAATCAACCAGGACTCATTCTTTGTAAACCTAGTACTTATTCTACCAGTCTATTTTGGCAAACCACTAAGTTATGGGGATGTAAACACACTAGCATCAGTTGTCAAGTGATGTTGGGGGAACAAATACAGATACACAAACAGATATACATACATACACACACACACACACACACACACACACACACACACACACACACATGTATATATATATATATATATATATACAACCGGCTTCTTTTGGTTTCCATCTACCACATCCACTCAAATGGCTTTGGTCGGCACGAGGCTATAGTAGAAGACACTTGCCCAAGGTGTTGTGCAGTGGGACTGAACCCAGTACCATATGACTGGTAAAAAAGCTATTTACCATATGATGAGCTTCTTTCAATTTCCATCTACCAAATCCACTCACAAAGCTTTGGTTGGCCTGAGGCTATAGTAGAAGATACTTGCCCAAGGTGCTACACAGTAGGACTGAACCTTAAAACCATGTGGTTGGGAAGCAAAATTCTTACCACACAGACATGTCTGCCAACTTTTATTATGACATAGACGTGGAAAGGAAAGCAGTCAAAGGAGGAAGGGAATAGAAACAAATCTAAATAATATATATTTGATGGGAAGAAGGATGTTTCAAGAATGTATTTAAAAGGGAATAATAATACAGCAGAAGGCATGACTATAGGCACCAGCATGACTATAAGTGCAGGCAAACCTGTGTGGTCCAGAAGTTTGCTTTGCAACCACATGGCTTCAGGTTCAGTCCCACTGCATGGCACATTTGGTAAGGGTCTTTTTCTATAATCCTGGGCCAATCAATGGAAGTCTAATGTTTATTGTTATTGCTATCACCATTGCTGTTGTTATCCCTATCCTGTATTTCTTCAACGAGTAATTGTTTTCTGCAACTACCTTCCTTTTATCTATCTACTATCAGTTTTTTGCCAATAAATATTTAATTCTTTAAAGAAGAAAAGAATTATACTGATGTAACAATTAGGCTGATTAGAATTCTGAAGAAATGAAATCAAATGTAGAATGTAATTATTAAGGTAGCCACATTAGTTTACGATATTCGAAGCAGTAATCACTTCCAAAAGTGATCTTTGTTTATAATTTATTTCCACAAAATATCAGTGGAATTAATTTTGTAATGGTGTAAAAGTTAACATCACTAGTTTGATTTATAAAACTAATAAGTGAACAGTCTGCACAAATAAGGTATGAACGAATAAAAAAAAAAAAAATAAATAACTGTGTCAAAGAGATAAACAAGGCAAGACTTAGACTCTAATGTAGTTAATTAAATTTCATAGTGTTCTTCTTTTAAGCTGTTCTTTTCTTACTGATGTCCAGTTTGAGATATACTGTGATGAGATGAGAGATATAAATACATGTAATAAAACTCAACACATTCAAGTTTTTGAGCAAACATTCAAACAAGGAAATATAATGCATTAGTTTTTGTACAAATACACAAAGAATAATTTGTTTCTTGCTTTTTCTGTTTATTTATTTATTTATTGTTGGGACATCTAGGTAACTTAGAGCAGAATAGAACACCATGATTTATTCCATGGTGAACTTTTTTTTAAATAATGTCCACAGTGCAGGTATGGCTGTATGAAGAAGAAATTTGTTTTGAAATCACATGGATCCAGAGTTCAATCCCATTGCACAGCAGTGTGTTCTATTATAGTCTTAGACTGACCAGTACACTGTAAGTGAATTTGCTAGACAGGAACTATGTGTGTGTGTGTATGTATGTTTGCTTGTGTGTGTGTTTATATACATATATATATATATGCACATATATATATATATAAAAGTCAGTAAATAGTGGGGTTGTGTCAACCGCATGTGGAGAAATAATAGGAAAATGGAAAATAATAATAAGGCAGAATGCTCAACTGAAAGCATATTTTGATATAGATGTGTAAAAAGGATTTCTAACCGGCTTTCATTGCATGGCAAATTTTCAAGAAGAGGGAGAATGAAAATGTTTTTTACAAAAAAGTAAAAAATAATATATAAAAAAAATAATATATAGAAAATAAATATACCAATACATTATAATGTCTTTGAGATTTTAAAGTTCAATGGTAATCCATGTAGATAATAGTTGGAAAAATTAGGATGCATGAAATTGAGAGTTGTGCTTTGTTTAAAAAAGAAAGGGAGCTGAAAGTTTATGTGTTAAGCAGGAAGTGTGGTGTTAAAACAGGAAGTGTGTGTAAGGGAAGACAATTCTGTCTTCCCTTACACACACTTCCTGTTTTAACACCACACTTCCTGCTTAACACATAAACTTTCAGCTCCCTTTCTTTTTTAAACAAAGCACAACTCTCAATTTCATGCATCCTAATTTTTCCAACTATTATCTACATGGATTACCATTGAACTTTAAAAGCTCAAAGACAATATAATGTATTGGTATATTTATTTTTTTATATATTATTTTTTTATATATTATTTTTTACTTTTTTGTAAAAATCATTTTCATTCTCCCTCTTCTTAAAAATTTGCCATGCAATGAAAGCCGGTTAGAAATCTTTTTTACACATCTATATTAAAATATGCTTCCAGTTTAGCATTCTGCCTTATTATTATTTTCCATTTTCCTATATATATATATATATATATATATATATATATATATACTATATATAAAACAGAGATGTGTGTGTAATCGCTTTTCACGTGAAATCGACTTCACCAAATGCTTCCATACTTGTAATGCATGAATAATTTGACCTAGGATAAATCTTAGGCTCTTCATTTGATTTTTTTAATTAAAAATAAATAATATTGCTTTATATTTAAGATTCACTTCTTTAAAAAGGTTCCTCGATGTCAACTTCCGGTATTGACGTAACAACCGCAAAAAGCTTCACTTTCTATTTTGTGTGTTCGTGTGTATGAGAGAGAGAGAGAGAGAGTAAATACTACATACACACCGCTCTCTCACTCTGTCTCACACACATACACACGCACACCTTGACTCACTCACACTCTGTCTCTTACAAACACACACATACATAAATGTATACAAACATATTTACAAAGACACACGTGTGTATACGCGCGCGTGCGTGTTTGTAAGATACATAGTGTGAGTGAGTCAAGGGCTGTGCTGTCATATGCATACATCCAAAGATGTATGTATATTTATGCATGTACGTATACATGACAACAAACCTCTCTCTCTCACTCACACTCTGTCTCTTACAAACACACACATACATAAATGTATACAAACATATTCACAAAGACACACGTGTGTATGCGCGTGCGTGCGTGTTTGTAAGATACATAGTGTGAGTGAGTCAAGGGCTGTGTTGTCATATGCATACATCCAAAGATGTATGTATATTTATGCATGTACGTATACATGACAACAAACCTTTCTCTCTCACTCACACTCTGTCTCTTATAAACACACACATACATAAATGTATACAAACATATTTACAAAGACACACGTGTTTATGCGTGCGTGCGTGGGGGGCTCCACAATCGCCGTTTATTTCAATTACTCTTCTGAGGATATTCACGTAAATCATTTTTTTCATTTAATCATCATCATCATCATCATCATCGTTTAACGTCCGCTTTCCATGCTAGCATGGGTTGGACGATTTGACTGAGGACTGGTGAAACCGGATGGCAACACCAGGCTCCAATCTAATTTGGCAGAGTTTCTATAGCTGGATGCCCTTCCTAACGCCAACCACTCAGAGAGTGTAGTGGGTGCTTTTACGTGTCACCCGCACGAAGGCCAGTCAGGCGGTACTGGCAACGACCACGCTCGAAATGCTGTATTTTATGTGCCACCCGCACAAGAGCCAGTTCAGGGGCACTGGCAACGATCCCCATTTTAAGTTTCGTAAAAGTTTCCAAGTACCAATGAGGCTTTTTGGCACATCTTCAATTTTCTCCATTCATGAGAGGCGCCCAGCCATCATTCATCTGAGAGTCCATCTACAGAATGTCCTCAAATTTCTATACAGCATATTTTGCCTTTTCTTCATCAAGTATATAAGCAACAATTTCATTCCCGAGCAACACCGGGTGCCTCTGCTAGTATATATATATATATATATATGAACAATATATGAGTATATGCATATATATGTACATGTATGTACATACCTTCATCTACATGTACATATAGATACATACCTGGGTACATAACGTTGCAAAAAACATGGACAAAATGATAAACACGGTACAAAAAACAAGCAGGCCACATAGAGAACATATCCTTCATCAGCTGCCACCATTAAAACACTGGCATCTCAAAGAGTTAGGGCAGGGTGCATCGTTAAAATGGCTCTTCCCATGAACACAAATTAAATTTTTTTTGTGGAGGATAGTGGCGGACGGAAAACAAGACAGGAAAACGAAATGGTGAAATAAACAAACAAAAAGGCTGTACAGCCAGACGTGGAAAAGTGTGTGTATATTGAACGCTGTGAAGCACGAACTGGAGAGGCGAAGAAGTGCATGCGAAGCTAGGGGAGTACAAGACCGAAAAGAAATAGCAACCGGACACATGTGACCAGCGAGGGGTAGGGAGAAAGAGTAGCAGAGGGAGAAGAAGGGGAAGAAGTAGAATATAAGTGAGCAACGAGAGGTAGAGAGGGAGAGAGATAGTAGTAGTGATGGGGAGAGGCAAAGGACGAGCAACGAGAGAGAGAGAGAGAGAGAGTAGTGACAGGGAGAGGTGAAGAACAGTAGAGGGATGAATGAGAGGGGGAGATAGATATAGAGATAGAGAGAGTCGCGTCAGAAAAATATAGTTCAAAACTTAC